>NC_139624.1:40096393-40146393 GCF_964638095.1 Poromitra crassiceps
GAAGAGAAGTTGTCTTGAAAGGCAGGCAAGGCCTGCTGGGGCCTTTCTGCAATATCCCTTTAAATATTGTGCATTCAATAGGTATCCAATGGTCAGATTCTTGTGATAGAAATAAGATGAAATAACAAATGAAAGATAATGAAAGATGACTGAGCGTGGTTAAGTTTCCCAGCGTGTGGTTTATTTCCAAGTTGCATGGTTACAGCGATAGATACAGAGTGTACAGCAGAGGATGTGAAAGTGTCCTCAACAGTTTCTTGTTGACATTTTATAGCTCTAACCAGACAGCCAAAACACGCTATATTCACAGCTTCTCACATTTCAGCAAGGTCATTTTGACCCCGCTCATCCTGTCCTTTTCCTGTCTTGGGTGGGCTTTTTTGCATCTGGCTTTCATAATTAGTCAGTTATGAAACCATGTACCAATATCACATCAACAATATTGGAACAACATCCGAAGTTCTATTTCTAAAAGGACAACGGCCCGTCTTTTCCCGTTATTGCCAACAGTTATTGCAACAGTTTCCGAGAAGCCGGGCCAATGACAGCGAGGCCGGGCTGCAGGTTCAAATCCCTGCAAAATCCCTCCACATGAGAGAGAGAAAAAGGCAAACAATGACCCCCAAGAAATGCTGTCTACGCTGACAGTATGCCAGTGGGCGTGTGAGAATTTCTCACAGCTATTTCAGTCTAGTCGTTGATCAGGGCACATGTGGCTTAATTTGTGTTTGACCCATGTGGCCTTATGTACAGTAGCTGGTGGCTAGACAAAGCCCCCCTCCCCCTCTCTCTAATGGCAGGAAGAGAAGCTGCCTCTCTCAGTCCAGCTGTCACATGTGTGTGCGGATGCGCACACACACGGATGTATGTGTGTAACAGGAGCACTGGGTCTTTTGAAGGGAAAGCAGGGGGTTGCCCAGGTCAAAGGTCACCAGGACAAGTGGAGCTCTTTTACAGGAAGTCTTAATGTAATGAAGTGGGCGTGACCCACTTGTGTGTGTGTGTGTGTGTGTGTGTGTGTGTGTGTGTGTGTGTGTGTTTGTGTGTAGGAGCAGTATTATATGACCCATCATTTAGAGTGCTGGACCAGAATGTATGACAAAGCACTGGATGACTAGGTACAGTATGATGATTGGTTGATGCTACTGTAGAGTGGATTGGCCGGAGGGACATTAGCAGTGATGATTGGTTGCGTTTAGGCATGGGGCATGATGATTGGTTGGGTATTGGCATGGGACATGATGATTGGTTGGGGTAGGGTCAGAGGCAGGGTTAGGTCCATCTGGCCGATCCATTCTTGCATCCACCATGATGAATAGAGTGCCTATAGAGTACCGCAGGGATGATGTATTTTTGTAGTCGCAACGCGGAAGTCCCGGACTTCCGGGTTCTTCACTTTTCATTCTATGGGATTTGAATGGGTTTTTGGCGCGATGCTTAAAATGAGGTCTGTGGTTAACGCAAGCTTATTCAAACGCGAACCTGTGTTCAGCATGATCATCTTCACACATGAGGATCACTTTCATGAGTTTTGAAGCGTAAATGCGAGCCCTAGAAGTAAAAAGCTCATGCTAAGCTATTCCAGAACTACACACACTGTCGCATAGGCTTCCACATCACGTCACCACAGCCAAATTAAATCTTTTATTAAGATAAACATTGTTACTGTGAGCTGACAGAGAGCAGTGTGTGGGACGGAGGGGGGAACATGCACTCAATTAGTTAGCAATCACAGACAGACACACAAATAAAATAAAGTTGATTAAACATAACTATAAACCAACTGGCAACTATTAACATTAATGATAAACTAAGTACTGGCATGAAACTAACAAACATGAAACCCACCACTACACATGTCTCTACAGGTGAAGAGGGGATTCTCTCCACCAAACCATCGCAAACAAACTAACGTTAGATAATTTGTTATTCTAGAATGTACACGTTGTATTCATTCATTCAGCGCTCTGACCTCGTTCCTGGTGTTACACTAGAACACGTCCGTGTGGGAACATATCACAAGACGGGATACAATGCTATTAATAATAATAATAATAATAACAATAATAATAACAAAAAGCAGCCTCCAGCCAGTTAGGAGGCAGTGCACAGAGCAGACCAATCCCAGGGGTGGACACTGGACACAGGGAAGTGGATAAGCTCCCAGAATAGAGAGTGAGTCAGACTGAGAGCACTGCTGCCTCACTAGTCACTACTGCCTGTCTACATTGATCCCTCTGGCCAAGCCAAGTGTGACTTCTCCCTCTGGTTGTTAGTTGCTGTGCAGCTGTTGGCTGCACTGATATCAGAATCAGAATTAGAATCAGAAAATGTTTATTGATCCCAGAGGGGAAATTGAGTATGCTCACACTCGGGTAGGGAAAAACATAAGCATAGTCATTATAAGAAGAATAGGAAGAAGTAGCTGGGGTTAGGTCTTTCAGTTCAGTCAATTCAAGAAGTGTATTTGCTTCACAATTCACTATAAATATTTTGCCAAAAAAAAATCTTTGGTCCAATCTATGAACAAATCATTAAGAAGGAAAGATCTATCAGTATGATGTTAATTACTAACCTGATGCTGTTTGTTTTCACATAGCCTAACCATCTGGGAACGAGTCACTCAGGAAACGTTTCAAAGGGCAGGCACTTTCAAAAAATACCTGGCAGGTAATTGGATGAACCATCTGTCTATCACGTGCTCTTTCTCTCTCGCTGGCATCACACCAAAGCCCGCCCGTAGCTGCCTCATAGGACGTTGATTGGTACTAGAGATGCTGCGATCCGATCATGTGATCGGATATCGGCGCGATATCAGCCAAAAAACAGGAATCGGATCGGATCGGATTCCAGCGAAAATGACCGATCCAAGGCTCCGATATAAGCACTCCATTCCATGACTCCGCTCCAGGATTTCTATCCAGCATGCAGCAGCAGCAGCACAGAGGCCGCATTGAGCCTAGGATGGCCAGGGCCAAAACGTCAGACACACCCGTCCTTAACCTATGTGCGATTCGAAATCACGCGTCCGCACCAGTTTGACAGTTTCAAATTATAACAAAACAACCACTATTGCAATTTGCAATACATGTCCCGCAAGGTTTCTGAGATTAGGGGAAAGTCTGAGCTGGCGTTACTCTAAACCAAACGTGGGGATGAGGCAGCGGATTTGTTTTGGCGTTAACGTAACGTTAGCTGTTGTGATGATGGCTAACGTTAGCTAGCTGGTTAGGCTATCTAGTTGCAAGGCAGCGCTCCACAAGCTTGTTGTGACCAAAACCCCCGCATTTAAAGTATTTCATACTCCCAGTCCCAGAGCTGGCGTAAACCATAGAGAACCTCATGCATTAGCCTACTCAAAATGAAACGTCCAGGGTTTGTGTCTCCAAAATCAACTAACGCTAAACGTTACATGCAAGCTAACGTAGCTAGCTGCGGAGCACTCATGATCTATAAGGAAAACGAATGCGCACATAGCCTACATAATTGTCAACATCACATACATGTATTTTCTTTAATCTAGACTACTGGCATCATTTTTCAGTCAAAAGTGAAACGACACAGATATGATGGCGTATAGTGAGGCTTTCCATGCCTCACTATAGAACTGGCCCCATGCAAAATTCAGACCACTTATATGTTGCCGTCATGCCAATAAGAGTCTAAATGTAATTTTTTATGTTTTATCTGCAGACTAAGCAGCTAGGCTTTCGGTTCTATAAAAGCCATTATTTTTTGTATTGACTATTGAGTGATACACTTTACTAAAAAAAATATTATATCACAATAGTGATGTCAGATTTGCTTAGGTCAGAGCTATGGAATATTAAATCATCCATCTCGCCCAGCCCTAATTTGATTGTTATGTTTTAGTTTTACATCAAATGAATTAGATGAACTAAATCGTTTACATACTATATTACCAAAGCACACACATACATACCTAACCCTAAAAATGTTTGTTGCCTGCTAGCTATCAGACAGCATAGAGAGACTTAAATATGTGCTGTATCGGTATCGGATCGAAATCGGTATCGAATCGGGTATCGAAATTTGATCGGAATCGGATCGGTTTTGAGCTAAAATATCGAAATCGGATCGGAATTGAAAAATCTCGATCGCAGCATCTCTAATTGGTACGAACCACTGGTGGTTCAGATTCAAACCACCAACCAACCACTTTGCGGAGGCAACCATCCTCGGCTTCGCCTGGGACGGTTCACGCCTCCACGTCGTCCAATAATTTCTGATATTGGACACCTCGTCGTGCATTAACCCTTACTTATATAGCGGCTTTCAAGGAACCCAAGGATGCATTACAATCAAATGACACATAATGACAAACAAAACCGAACAAAGAGAACAGAGGAGACTATAGGCCAAAGGCTTTGTTAAACAGGTGAGTTTTGAGGGTGTTCTTGCCAGACTATCTCCACACTTCATTTCAGGAGAGAGTCTGGCTCAACTCACTCTCATTCTGGTATAGCTGGGGGGGGATTCTTCATTATCTTTACAACCATCCACTGAAAGTACCAAGCAGGCCTGCTTAGCACAATCCAAATCTTCGTCAAAACTTGCCATTTTCAGAGTGTAGGTTGGTAGCTAGCGTTGTTGTTGTTTCACAATGGCGGAGGCATTTGAGAGCGGACAGACATCAGTCTGACTGAATTAGAGATGGGACCGATCCGATCCAATATCGGTATCGGGTGCCGATACTGACATAATTCACGGATCGGATCGGAATCGGGTATTTTTTTTTATTTTTTTTGCAATTCCAGCGCGGGCCGCACAGGGGGCGCTGGCCGTAATTTGCCCATGTATAATAGTATCCTTCTTTGCCTTGTATATTTTCTTAATTTTGTCTGTTTTTTGCAAGGTATATTTAAAAAAAAAATCTTTAATTGGCCAAATCTTTGCCTATACTGTATATTCAAGAAAGATATCGGTATCGGAATAATATCGGTATCGGCAGATATCCAAATTCAGGTATCGGAATTGGATCGGAAGTGAAAAATTTTGGATCGGTGCATCCCTAGACTGAATGACTGTCTGTCTCACGCCAGCTCAGAGGCCAGACATCAGTCTGACTGAATGACCCAAAAGTCTGCCTCACGCTGGCTCAGAGGCTACATCAGTCTGACTGAATGACCCAAAAGTCTGCCTCATACCGGCTCAGAGGCCAGACATCAGTCTGACTGAATGACCCAAACATCTGCCTCATACCGGCTCAGAGGCTACATCAGTCTGACTGAATGACCCAAACATCTGCCTCATACCGGCTCAGAGGCTACATCAGTCTGACTGAATGACCCAAACATCTGCGTCATACCGGCTCAGAGGCTACATCAGTCTGACTGAATGACCCAAACATCTGCCTCATACCGGCTCAGAGGCCAGACATCAGTCTGACTGAATGACCCAAACATCTGCCTCACCCCGGCTCAGAGGCTACATCAGTCTGACTGAATGACCCAAACATCTGCCTCACACCGGCTCAGAGGCTACATCAGTCTGACTGAATGACCCAAAAGTCTGCATCACACCGGCTCAGAGGCTACATCAGTCTGACTGAATGACCCAAACATCTGCGTCATACCGGCTCAGAGGCTACATCAGTCTGACTGAATGACCCAAACATCTGCCTCATACCGGCTCAGAGGCCAGACATCAGTCTGACTGAATGACCCAAACATCTGCCTCACCCCGGCTCAGAGGCTACATCAGTCTGACTGAATGACCCAAACATCTGCCTCACACCGGCTCAGAGGCTACATCAGTCTGACTGAATGACCCAAAAGTCTGCATCACACCGGCTCAGAGGCTACATCAGTCTGACTGAATGACCCAAACATCTGCCTCATACCGGCTCAGAGGCTACATCAGTCTGACTGAATGACCCAAACATCTGCCTCATACCGGCTCAGAGGCTACATCAGTCTGACTGAATGACCCAAACATCTGCCTCACCCCGGCTCAGAGGCTACATCAGTCTGACTGAATGACCCAAACATCTGCCTCATACCGGCTCAGAGGCTACATCAGTCTGACTGAATGACCCAAACATCTGCCTCATACCGGCTCAGAGGCTACATCAGTCTGACTGAATGACCCAAACATCTGCCTCATACCGGCTCAGAGGCTACATCAGTCTGACTGAATGACCCAAAAGTCTGCATCACACCGGCTCAGAGGCTACATCAGTCTGACTGAATGACCCAAAAGTCTGCATCACACCGGCTCAGAGGCTACATCAGTCTGACTGAATGACCCAAAAGTCTGCCTCATGCCGGCTCAGAGGCTACATCAGTCTGACTGAATGACCCAAACATCTGCCTCACCCCGGCTCAGAGGCTACATCAGTCTGACTGAATGACCCAAAAGTCTGCCTCATGCCGGCTCAGAGGCTACATCAGTCTGGCTGAATGACCCAAACATCTGCCTCACATCGGCTCAGAGGCCAGACATGCCGAGACACAACCAGCCAAATTAATCTAGGGCTCAATTATCCAATGTCCACTTCATCGCACTCTCGTCTTGTAAACATCCCCGTGTTTTGATCCTCATAGCATAGTAAGCATACCCACATGTGATCTCTTAATACTGCTGAAAGCATCAGGGAGGAAGCACAGCAGCATCTGACAGCGCACACTCTCTCACGGGAATCCTTTTTTTCTGTCTTTCAGCAGCGGGAGACAGTATCAAATCCCTCAAATCCTCCTCTAATAGCAGTCATTTGGGCTTCTAATCTGTTCTTAGAGAGAGACACGGCCGACGCCATTACGGGAAGCAGAGGAGACGCACAGAAAGATGGGGATGTTTGAGGATGGCAGCTTGGATGTAATTGAGCCACTGGGGGAATAGCTAATAAGAGCTCTAACTGTGGACTGAGGCATCTCATACGCAGCCAGCCTGACAGAGACAAACAGTCACTTTCTGTCCTTCTCTTCCTGCCTCTCCCTACCTCTCATTCTGCCTTTGTACTCATTTTGTCAGTCTTGTAGAAATGCAAGTATCTACTCCATTCACTCTTTCCTTCCATTTCTTTTCTTCCTCTTTTAAATCTTGATTTGATTTGTCTTCTTCTTGATTTTCTCCCCAATTGTACTTGGCCAATTCCCCCTGCTGTCCAGGTTGTTGCTCCACCCCCTCTCCCGATCTGGGGAGAGTTGTAGACAAGCACATGCTCCCTCTGATACATGTGCATTTGTCAGCCGCTTCTTTTCACCTGACAGCAAGGAGTTTCACCGGCAGGACGTAGCATGTGGAGGCTATTCCCGTGTATATCGCTGCACTACCCGGATGCCCTTTCCTTCCATCTCTGACTCTCCATGGTTCTTCTGACCATGGCATCTACAGTACATCTAGGATGAATTTGATGTTTTCCTATCCTTTGTGTATTTTATATTCCTTTTCATATCTTACCAGGGGCCAACATGAAAAAAACCTACAACAAATGTTAGAAATTCCCTTCCCTCATCCCATTTGTCCTCCACACCTCTCTCTCCTCTCACAAGTACAAGCATGGAGCGCAGAAGTGATGATATCGTCTCCTTTATCGAGGTCAATAACGCCATAATTGCGCAGGCTTTGCAAATGTCTCCCGGCCTCATTATCGTCCACGGCAAGACATTATTGATGTTGCTCCCGCTCTTCTATCATTTCCCTCGTAGGAAGGCAGAGCATTTGAACACGGCCCCCTGCCTCCATCTAACAGCCTTGTTTAAGTGAAACCTTTGGCAGCAGTGGCTGCTGCTCTCCATCAAGCACTTAGGTCAGGGTGTATCACAGCTGTGGAGGAGCTGACTGGACACTGCATGAGGCTATTATCAGCTGAAGGGGTGGTGGTGGACAACATTACACCAAGGGAGCAGGTGTGGGTTACAGGGATTGATTTGACAGGTCAGTCTACAGTACAGGGCTGCACGATAAATCCTATTTTCATCACCATCGTGATATGAATATGTATATTTATTTGCGCGCTCCATGCATTCACACTCAGCATGTGATCATTTTGTCTTGTGTTGTAAAGCCTGCGTACACCTTTCCCTTGCAGCGATGACTGCCCCTTCGCCAAAGGCCGCTGTATGTTCAGCTTGAGACGGTAACAGAGAGCCATGTTTGGGGTCTATGTTAGCAGTATTAAAGCAGAAAGACATAGCAACTGTATAGCTAATATGCATACTTTAATATTTGTTTATTTATCGCGAGTCATATCATCATAGCAGCATTGAATAATGTTATCGCACTTCGCAGATTTTCCTCATATCGTGCATGCAGTCCTAGTTTACAGTCAGAAAAGCAGCCACACATACTTGTCATGCTCCGCTAAACTTCTAAACTATACCATAGATAGGCTGTTAATATGTAAAAAATAAATTTCAGCATTGCCTTGTGAATTAGTCCTCCTACTGTGGACACTTACATTGTGTGGCATTTTTTTCTGCTCTTGTTTTGTTTCCTTTGATTGGCATGATGGTATATGTTGGAAGGTTACAGTACATTTGTAAGTGAGAATAGAACTTCTCCCTCACCACACATAGAACCTTGGAGGGGGCCCAAGAGGAAAGATAATTTCCCTACTGTACACCATAAAGGCATTGCATTCATTCATGCATTAATTCATTCACATTTACTTCCAATCCAAGGGATGTAGATGAACAAAGCCAGTGTGGCCATTTGGAGGCGTGGGCATTGTACTGTCCACTCTGTCCAATGGCCACATGAAGCTGCCTCAGAAGCCCGTTGGCCAGCCTCTCCTCCTATCCTGGCCCATGCTTGACCTCACACTCTGGGTCGTGGCTAGCTGGGACTGACTTCCTGTCCCCCTAGCACCGAGTCTGCCTCCTCCACACCTTCCCAGTCAAACGGCACATACGTCCTGACAGAACTAACAGCTCCCATTGCATCAGCTCTCCCCGCAGGTGTCTGGAGATATTAAATGGAAGAAGGAAACATAATTGTTGTGACACCTGCAAGTGTGTGTGTGAACTCACTGTGGATTCCAGCAAAATACCACCCTACAAAATGGCAACAGCAGCAACTCAACCAAACAAGGGCGTACTGTATGCAGCACATACATATCAGACAACAAGCCTCATACACATTACTGATGGAAGATGACTAAACTTCAACATCTCCGTCACCTTCACACTCTCTGAGTTTAGTCTCTATCCATCCATCCCTCCATCCATACATCCACTCCAGCCTTCTGCCTCGCTACGCTATGCACACGCACGATGCTCGGACGATACGGTATAAATAGAGGAACTAGCCCCTTGGCCAAAATGTCCAATTAACGTCAATCTAGACGCCTACACAAGCAGACTACTGTTTTGTTTTTGTCCCCCCCCCCCCCCCATTTTTATCCCCCAGTAGTGCTAATTTAATTTATTTATCCTGGTTGCTACTCCACCCTCAGCCGATCTGGGAAGAGCCGAAACTGGCTCCATGCTTCCTCCGAGACATGGGCAGTTAGCCAGCCGCTTCTTTTCACCTGACAGGGTGTACTTCACCGGTAGGACATAGCACGTGGGAGGTTCACGTTATTCCAACCAGTTCCCCTCCCTCCGAAACAGGCGCCCTTAACGACCAGAGGAGGAACCACATTAGCAACCAGGATATTGCATGTTTTGGTGAAGGGGGTTCCATATGAAGGAAACCCCAGGGAGGCACGGGGAGAACATGCAAACTCCACACAGAAAGGCCCTTTTAACGACCCCACCCGGGCGGTGGGCACTCGAGGACATGCGGACGGGCACGCATTCCTTCAGCGTTCACAACGTCCCAGGTGGGAATCGAACCCAGTACCTTCGAGCTGTGAGGCGACAGCGCTTACCACTGCACCACCCTACCATACCCCCCACAAGCAGACTACTGTTAGTGCTTTACCGAGTACTAGTCTCCCTGATGGCTACGCATGTCCACTGTAGTCTGAGTGAATACTGCCAGTAACAGCACTTACGCTGCAATACGACTGCATTATCAGGCTCGAGAGAAGCCATCACAGGCCATGGTGGGTCCACTTCTGTCCACGCCGCTCTCAAAATATTACACATCAGATACAGTTATGACATCTCACTGGATATTTTAAGCACTTAACAGCTCTAGTGTGCGATCAGGATAACACAGCCTATAGATACAGTCCGTCTGTGTGGGAACGCCCACAAAATGTTACTACGGCTGGCGCGCGAGTGGAGTAAAACCCCCCATATATCTCAATGGGCTGAGTCACCAAAGGACTGTGCTACGGCTCTACACTACAGGATTGGGGATTCTAGAGCAGGTACATAGACGTCTATTCAGATGTGCGTTTATTGCAGTGGTTGAATCACCGATCCTGTCTGCCTGGGCTGGGCTAGCAGCTAAATGCTAACTATGCTGAATGGGGAGAACGGGAGGATTTACCCCACCCCGACCACTCCCCCAGCTAGCTATCACTTTTATGCAAAATGATTGCTGGCATGAAATACACAATGGAACACTGTCCAAGTTATTCACATAGTACAGATTATTTTTTGTGTGAGTCATCATCAGTATCTTTAACATATCGATTAATGACTTTCCTCAAATGGATATAGCATTTTGAAATTAAAATTTCTGTATGTAAGTGAAGGCAAACTATGGTGTTTGACAATGAAGTTCATGAATATAGTCATTTATATTCTTTTTTGAATGATTGATAAATGAACTATTTAATTCTCCAAATGTGTCTAGCATTTTCAAGTGTCAGATGAAAGAAGTACATGTAACAGGCATGGGAGGAAAGACATTTTGTTTAGAAAGTGATGGAATGATCTATTTTGTGTTTGAGCAGTATGCTGACTTGCGACTTGTGTTAACTTAATTGTACCATTGTAGCACTGGTTTATTGTTGTATTTTGTATTTTTGTGTGTCTTGGGCACCGATGAAAGCACGACACTTTAATAAAATCAATCAATCAATCAATCAAAAAGAAATCATGTAACTTTTAAGATATGCCTTGTTCATAGCTACACAACCATGAATTTTCAAGTTTATCCAATGGGTTTTAAGGCTTTTATGAGCCTGATAGTCTCTTAAAACAGACTGTCTCATCTACATCCGGCAAATGCAGCTATACAGTCTGTATGTTACACCCCCAGAACATGCACAAGGAAGTTGTGAAAAAAACCTTAAGACTGGAAGGAAGTTCGACAAAATCCGACCAATCACGACACGTGTGTCCACGTAAAAAAAATCTGATTGGACTAATGAGCGGAAGACCCGCCTTAAAAAAATTCTGATTGGACTAATGAGCGGAAGACCCGCCTTTCTGCTTCCCATTCCGGTTGGTGCATGATTCTCCCCCACGAAGTACAGACGGTATGGCGGAAGCATTTGAAAATTGCGGAAGGCAACTCGTCTGTTCTAAGAGACTATGAGCCTGAGGGTTGTAGAATTGTCTCAACCCGTAATCCTTCAATTCAAAGTTAAAACATGAAAATGACTAAAACTGGAGTTTCAAGCTTTTGATGTGGCAAGAGTCAATGTGAACCACAGGATTTGACGATCACGTTTATTTGGAAAATGTTCAGCCTCACTGTTTTTCTCCTAACTTATTCTACTGAATGAGAGTTGTGGATAATAAAACTACACTTCCCATACTTTATATCCTAAGATCCTGTACAGTATACAGATGTGCTTCCTGCGCTGGACAGGGTTCCTGTCCAAACAGCTGTAAGCTATTCCCAAGGTTGCCCAGGCAACGGTGCAATGGAAAATTCCTGGGAATTTCCATGTGGCAAAGGATTATGGGGAAGCAATATAGCAGCAGCAGCAGCGTTACTTCCTAACTTCCCAGCTTTCCCTTCACATACACAGAGCCGAGGAAAATACCCATCTCCCCTAAAGGAACCCGGGATGAGACACAACCAGACACTAAAGCAACATGCGGAGGCCCCGTAAACGAAGGGTCCACAAACCTTCAGTGGAGGAGCGCGGAGGAGATTTATGGGAAGGGATGGGGGGACAGCAATGACATCCTAGAGCTCGCCACCACTCTACAGTATATATCGTACTGTCCTGTATCCTAACCTGAGGCTCACACTCAACCCCCCTGCTTCCTTCAAAGACAAGGGCCTGCCTAAATATAGCCAGGGTTAAGAGAGGGGTCAAAGGGGAGTGAGAGGGGGGGGGGAGGACAGAGAAGAGAGGGAGAGAGAGAGAGATGGGGGGGGTGAGAGAGAGAGAGAGAGAGAGAGAGAGAGAGAGAGAGAGAGAGAAAGAAAGAAAGAAAGAAAATGAGTGAGAGGGACAGCGACAGGGAAGCACAAGAGAAAAATAACAAGATAATTAAGCGTGAGGCGTGAGCCATGAACGTTAGCCTCGGGCACAGACTTTGCACCTTGTGTGTGTGTGTGTGTGTGTGTGTGTGTGTGTGTAACAGATATAGGTCGCCAGCTGCTTGACTCTTGGTGAGAGCATGCCTCCTGAAATATACCTGCTACTGGAGCACCAGCTCCCTCATGGCGAGGAGGCGTCAATCACGGAACAAGGAAACCCTAGATAACCCTCATCCACTCAACTCACCCTCTTCAAACCCATATGATCCATATCATACAGTACGTCTCAGTTATATTTGACGCTGGAATAAGAGCATAGGGGAAAGTCTCATTTCACACATTATTGTATGAAATGAGTGCAGCTGGGTAGTGCAGCGATCTTATGTGAGACCACTATAGATAGTGGTCTGCTTTAGTCTGCTTTAAGTCACAAAGCGAGAAACTAAAGACGTTAGATTCCAAGACTCTATTTTATGATTTAATCAAAATAGAGGCCTGGAGGCTTTTCCATTGACAAAAAAAGTGGGAGAACAATGTGTTGGACGCTGTGACTGGCTGATTTTCCAGGGATATGGGCACATTTTCTGGTGGATCTTTTGGCGCCGCCATGACAAAAAGCTAATTTGGGTATAAAGCACGAACATCTATTCTATGAGTCACAAAAGACCAGTGTTTAAATCACTGCCCCATTATTTGTATCATTTACAGATGAAAGTTTTGATTATGATCATCTTTTAGCTTGAGGGGAGTATTTTGTGTCTCATTTCATAAACTCCAGTATTGTGTTAAAACAGTTGAGTCATGGTGCATCCTCTGACAGTCATCTTGGGAATAAGATGCATGTATGTGTATGCATGTGCCAACTGACATGACCTTTTGCATTCTGAGTGTCACTAGGTCTCATTCTCATATTCATCACCAAGCTCTGTCAGGCTTCACTGCAAAAAAAACATCCATCAAGCCTGAACTCCTTTTCTTTAAATCAATCAATAAATCAATCAATCAATCAATCAATAAGAATAACACCGGGGCACACCAGAAACATCTCCGACAAAGAGCGTCACAGAAGCGTTAGTAGGCGTCTGGCCATTCACACCAGAAGTGGTCTGTTTTGCTCGGCGCCTCGCTCTGTTTTGCTCAGCGCCGGTCACAACTTGTACTGACTTCATGCCTGGTAGCACGTGGCCGCTCGCGTCAAAAATAGACGTGGAAACTCTCGCTGCAGGACGTGAGACGGACGCGACACGCTGAGGCCGGTGTGATCGGTCTAAACTGTTAACACCTTAAGTGCCATAGCCGAAATAATTCGTCTTACATAATCCAACGCTTAAGTGCCAGAGCCGAGTTTACTCGTCTTACATAAACATTTTTTTTTTTTTGACGGTGGTACATCAATCAACAACTTTTACATCTTCGAGATCACTATTGGAGCAAGATAATGTGTATAATCTATTTTACCGACCCACTAAGTGTTGACAGTGCTCCCCCAGACGACCGAAATCAAAGAAAAAACTGCCGCGGGACCAAGCCGTTCAAGGAAATGCCGTGGCGATTTTACAGTAATCCAGTGTCTTGCCTGAGAGCGGCCGCGCACCGGCAGCAGCACACAGAGAGCGGAGAGCGATTTGCAAAATAGATCATAGGTGAAACACACTTTGAAACACCTCAGAAAGGCCAGAATCAACATCTGCCCATCGCCCACGCATTCCCCGGCCCATCTTGACTCGCACAAGGAGCGTCTGCACGCAGGCAAGCAGGCAGGCAGGCACACAGGCAGGCAGCAGCAAAAGCGCTTCTGACACGCCCGCTGTACAGCCAGGAGGAAGGAGGAGAAGACACACGGAGGGAGGAGTTTTAATGAGAGGGGTGTCTCCTGTTGTTATGGAGGAAATTACTGTTCAAAACTATTGTTTAGAATGTCTGACGGTCTTACTGATGCCAAAAATGAATGGTTAAAGTGACTGTTTCACAAAAAGCCATTTATCTCTGAATAAATTTCCAGACGCTGAAACCATGCTGTACTCAACGGCTAATATCTACATAACTACTAACTCTGCAAACTAACTCTTTTAGACAGAGAAAGCACACATTCTATTAGTTATTTTTAGATGATTGGTGTTCATGAATTCTTAACAGAAAAGAATTCTCGGCTGTTTCTAAAATGAGCCAGAATCGTCAAAAACACCCCTGGCACAACTTACCTACAGGAATGAAAACATGGCTGGCATTCAATGTGTTAACAAGGAGGACGCCGAAATGAAACTGCCTCCGCAACGCGACGCTTCCACATCCACATCGAAGACTCTTCTGGTTTGAAAACCATGTTTTGGTTTTCATGTAACCTGTCCTGACCCTCACTCAATAAAAACAATTATAGAAAGAAAAAAAAGAAGACTCTTCTGGTGTGTCCCCGCTGTAAGGCAGATCATTAAAGTCATATCAAGAAAATGACCCTTGATTCGAGAAAATTCTCAAAGCAAGTTGATTTCCATTGGAAAGAATGGGAAATGTATTGAACTCAATGTCCGATTTTTTTTCACTTGAGATTTTTTTTAGTGTTCAAAACAATTCCATCGACTCCAAGACTGGTTTCTGTACACAGTTCTATGCTATGCTGTGCTAACTTCTTATTTTTTTCATTTTGCTTTACATTTACTGAATGTTGTCTTGTTTTCCTCTTAGTTTGCCTCTTGCTTTTGCTCAGACCTAAAATGTACAGTCTCTGTGCAGATGGAGTACCTCCTCACATTATGCCCACTGATTGCCAGAGACAGGCCCAGGAAGAGGAAAAGCACATAGCTCTTTAGCTGGTTGAGCATGAAATCTAGTTAGTCTTTTTCTTAAGCGAGAGTGGGAGAAACAGAGAGGAGGGTGACAGAATCACAAATGCTGGAAATGGGAGAGAGGGAGGATGGAGAGCAAAGAGAGAAGCAAAGCGCGTCTCTCAGTGACAAAGTCAAAAACAAACACATGATCAAGTCTGTCGTTTGGATTGGATGACGGGCTTCTGCACAAAGGATCGGCAAATGGTGACACAAAGCTTTGGACGTGCCTTGTGGTCCCCGCTGGGAACCCATTATTTAGATGTAATGCTCATGCTGACTGTTTACTACAATACAGCACCATCATGGGGAATGAACAATGTTTAATATACTGTAGGTCACACCTTTGCTATTTATCAATCAATTGAAAGAATAGTCTTCAAACCATCAGGTTCAGACCTGCACCAACACCACATGTAGCAGACATTACAAGAAGATGCAGCTGTCATTCCTATCAAGAGTGCAATACTGTAGCAACACAATAAGCATGATGTGCCACACACAGTGCCTAAAGCCAAGTGTACATATAGACATATGGAATCAAGAAGGCCAAGTAGTCTGGATTAGCGCGACAAGGCAAATACATACAGTATGTTCTCTTTCTCCCTCTCTCCATCTCCCTCACTCTGAGATCTCTGGGGTGCAATCTGTGACATCAAACCTTGCATTTAAGATGCAATGATGTTAATCATCTGCCTCCAAGCCCCCGAGAAGGGAAGAGAGTAAGAGTGAGAGTGAGAGAGAGAGAGTGAGAGAGAGTGAGAGAGAGAGAGAGAGAGCGAGAGAGAGGGGATAGAGGGAGGGAGGGGCTGAGAGAAAAGAGGGGAGATGAGAACAGAACATCTGAAGCAGACAGATGCAGGTGTATGAGGTTAAAGCTGTAGACATGAGATACAGTCACACTTCCAGCCAGAGAGATGGAGGGAGGAGAAAGAAAGAAAGAAAGAAATCAATCAATCACTCAATCAATCAATCAGGTTTTAAACAAAAGACTGAGCATGTCTAGAGTGGGACGAGACCTTGCTGAATCAAGTTTGTGAATGTCCTGGAGGAAAAGGCGCTGGCTCAGTCTGCCCCTACCTGCCGAGTCAAAGTGAGGCCTGTCACTCAAGATCACTGTCACCACACTGAGCAAGACTATTACTTTGCTCAGAGTGGTCACTGCTGCAGCTATTAAGGGAATGAGAGGACATTTTGCAATACAGAATTTCAGATACATTTTGCATAAGTGCACACTGAGCCATGCCTCCGGAGCTAGATCAATAAAGTAAAAATGTAGAAGACATTGCCATTATCACTGATAGCTAATATAAATTATGACTGACTTGGAGGAAATCGATGCCTGGGATGATGGAGTGTTTTCTAGTTGGATCTTGGCATCTTCAGTTATACTACAAAGTCGTCTTAATTCAAACCAAGAGCTCCTGCCAATTTGGTTGTGAATTTCAACATTCTTGCTGCAGCCACATTGCCAATTCAGGGGTATCGGCAACAAGATTGCCAATACCCTTTCAAAAATGTTGAAATCAACTGTCAGAGAAATGGGGTCCACAGCTTAGCGAGCCTGTGCGAATCTCCTGTCCTGTACACAACCCACAGATCAATCCACTTAGTGCCCATGAGATATATGGGGTGGGCAGGCCACTTTGCTAGTCTGACATCATTGTAGTGGCCATTAGCTGAGTGCCATCATGGCTCATAGGGGACCGTCCTTGGGATGCTTTCAAAACCAAACGCTCCTCGACCCATCAGGAACATCCTAAACCTGTTGAATAGGTGCGAGGTACAGCATGGTAAATAAGCTTACACACACACATGTTGTTTCATTTAGGAACTGTGAGGCCAAGGCCATATCATCTGTCACATCTATTTACTGTGCAGAGGGTGGGAGTCCAATTCAGAGCACGGCCAGTTCAATCTCTACTTTATCATAGAGCTTCACAATATAGAATTAAATTACCATCTTCAGGCTGAAAGGTGAGCCCAATAGGAGATTTTTCAAGCCAAAGTTGGGGGCAAAAAGGACCTCAATAGCATAGATAGAGAGTATCAAGTCATTACTGATGTACAGACACACAAATAAATATGCTGATGGATTATTACATATTCTCTAAACTGTTGTAAACACCTGAAATAGCACACCGTGATGCCAATGTCTGCAAAAGCATCCAAACCACCAGACATTCAAAAATGCTGTGAAATCTCTCTTCTGACCAGGGATGTCAGTACTGTAGAAGGGAGTCTGATTAAGGCAGTGATCACAGGACTGAGTAGTTGAATGTCATTATATTTCATTTGAAGATGTGTGTTACATAAATGACTGTAAGAGAACCAGAAAAAGTTTGGCACGCGTTGCCCTCCCAGAATGATTCATGAAAGCCACATGTCACACAGCTGTTGGTTGTCAACAAATGGGACAAAATGTAAACTCGATGCTCTGCTTTTGTGCCGCGGGTGGATAATATAGAAATGAAATAACCCACCTACCTTACCAAAGATGTCTATAATATATCAATGAGTTTATGACTACATGGTCGTACTTTACAGTATTTTTCATCTCCTACATGTATACCGTACACCGGACTCGTTCGCATGTCTGGAAGATTGACTGTATCATGATGATAGACAAATCTCGTTTTTGGAATAAACTGTAGTGAAGTATAGAGATAAAAGCGAGAGTGTGACAGAGATATGCTGTAATTAGAACTAGGCTGTATAATTCTATAGTGTATTATCCATGAGTTTGAAAAACCAACAGGCTGTTTTGGTTTTGGAGCTGTAGGCTACTACTCACATAAGCGCTGATGGGAATTGTCCTGTCGACTCGGACGAAATGGTTGACAGGAGTAAAAGTAGACTGATCGAGGAAGTGTAGATATCCATCGCTTTGTTTAGTTTCTCCACAGAATCTCAAAACCAAGCGCGGTCCAGAGCGGGAGAAGATGCACAAAAGGTCCACAAATCCACAGGAGCGCCGTGCGTATTTTTTCAGCCAAACCCTCTCCTCACACCGCCATCGGTGCGCGTTTGGAAACAAATCTCATCTGGTGGCTATGTCCCCCCCCGCCGGTGGTGAGTTTACGAGCGCGTCTCTTGTGGTTCAGTTGTGTGTGAGCGTGCGTGTGAGGGGCCGGGGAGGGTGGTGGGGTGTCAAAACATAAAGGGAGAAAAGGGGCGCGTCTCCCCAGTTTGGCAGAACACGAGTGCCTCTCTGTACACTGCAAAAAATTACTGCTCCTCACCAGTCATTTAGTCCAGTGATGTTTTTCTTAAAGCAAATTTGAAAGACAAAAAGATCTGGCAATAAACCTCAATTCAGTTTTCACTTGTTTCAGGTTTATTCAATTCAGTTTTTATCACTTGTTTCAGGTTTATTACATTTTTATGAAAGCAAAAAAATCTGACAAAATGGGTGAGATTCATAAGCACATGCATTAGATTTTCAATTTCACACTCAAAGTTTTTCCAAAGTTTCAAAACATGTTTCTGCATTGACTTAGCTTATGTGTCCAAACTTTTTGCAACTTATTTTAAATGACTTTTTAAATGGCATTTTTGCAGTGTGTGTGTCTGTGTGCGTGTGCACACACGTGCATGCGTGCGTGTTTGTGTGTCCCTGAGTTTCTGGGCCCCCTTTCCATCCACCCGACCACTGGTGGGGAGCAACAATTACGCATGGCTCTATGTCTATGCCTTTTCTACACCTCTACCACCAAAGTCCATCCTCACCTCCTCCATCGCCGTCTGGTATGGTGCTGCTGCCCTGAGTGCCCTCAAGGACATCTCCAGACTTTATAATTTGAGATGGTTCTGTATTGCTCCATCTTCTACTATTGATGTGACCGCTGCGCTGCATACTTACACTATGTCAAATTCCTCGTTTATCTAATTACTTGCTATGGCTATTAAAATATCTTGAATCTTGAATGTCCATCTATGGCGCTCCCATGGGTGTCTTATTAAGTAATGGGCAATGCAGGGACAACGCCTGGTCATCCCTCAACACCCCCCACCACTCCACTGTCCACAACTGACCAATCTGAAAAATGTAAGATGTATAAAATACTCTGCTTAGACTAGCCTAATAATTTGTGTCTGATATTTTTTTCTACAAAATGTTTCAATTATCTTGTTAAAATCCTTACAATTACTTCCCCTCCTTCTCCCTAATTAAAAATTCCAGAATCTGTAAATACACAAATATTGTTGATTTTTAAAGTTTAACTGCTGAATACTGGACAGGGATTGTAGCCTGTCACAAATCATACTTGTAGGAAATCGCCTTTTCAGTGAGCACAGAGAAACTTTCCACTTTCAGCAGATGAATGTGAAAACAGCCTTCTAGTGTCAAACTCTGCACATACATCATTCTGCACAGTGAAGCTCAAACATCCAACTGTACAGTATAGGAACGAGAAGAAAATTTTTTTGAGTAGATGGGGTCTTTAATGTAGCAATCCGGGAAATGGGGGTCTCCAAAATCAGCCTGAACAGTCTGTTTACTGTGGATCAGCAGCAGTGAACTATGACCTCCAGTTTGTAGAAGGCAAACAACCAACAACCAATATCAAATCAATTATGCCATTTTCCTTAAAAGACCCATGTCTTTATAACTTATAAGATTTCTGTCAGCCTATAAAGGTGAACCCCATTCTACAAAATCAAAAGATATACAAATGAGATGAGTTTTGATGGGTTTCCCCTAATATGATACAACAGCAGCCAGGTGGGATTGCTAAATGCAGACTAAGTGCCCATGGTTACAAAGCAGATAAGCACCTGCCAGCTTCACTTCCATCCAGTCAGATCGGCCAGTGAACGTGAATTCAGGCTCTCAAAGTGAATGCTGTCCGTGTCAAATTCAGCAAATGTTTAAGAGGAACTACACATCAATCCAATAGTCTTTCTCTAATCTATTATGTATATCATCATAAACCCTCATTTAAATTGTCACATCGCAGTGCATCCGCTTATGCAGGAGTGATAATTAATTCCATTTGCTCAAAGGGCTGAGGCAAACTTAATATGAAGTGACATTTCCTCTCGCTAGGAAAGCCAGACCAGTACTGTATACTGTACTGTCTAATGACTTTCTATCCAAAGATTCCTGTCAGATACCAAGTGTTAGGATGATGTCATCATTCCTACTTTGATGTCGTCATTCCTACTATGATGTCATCGATCACTGATGATGTCATGATTCATAAGTGTCTTTCATGCCTTTCGCTGGTGATGTCATAACACAGGTGATGTCATATTCGGATCTATAAGCCTGTTCCTGCAGGTCCTCTCTAGTGGTTCATAAGCTAAACTTATATCACGTCAATCTCTGCAACCGTTCCCAACCCCGAACCGTGCAGACTCAGCTATCAAGTTCCACAACCTCCCTACTTCTCAAGACTTACCAAGTTTGCCTTGGCCCTCAACTATCCGCGAATAGATCCACATATCTTCCGTCTACCCTGACACCAAGTTAATCTCTGCATCATTTACTCATAACTCTTGACTTAGAATGGAACCCCAACGTTATTATTTCGGAGTTGAGTTTGTGTGTGTGTGTGTGTGTGTGTGTGTGTGTGTGTGTGTGTGTGTGTGTGTGTGTGTGTGTGTGTGAGAGAGAGAGAGAGAGAGAGAGAGGGAGGGCCTTACAGTATGCTTGTGCATTTCAATTAACCATAGAGGGGTGTGGCATAGAAAGAGGTCAGTGTGTGTGTGTGTGTGTGTGTGTGTGTGTGTGTGTGTGTGTGTGTGTGTGTGTGTGTGTGTGTGTTTGTGTGTGTGTCTGTGTTTGCGCGTGCGTGTGTGTGTGTGTGTGTGCGTGCTCACTGTGTTTGACTTAAAGGGCCGTGGCATGACAGACAAACCATGAGGCAGAGTGTCACTGCACCTATACTATTATACGAATCTCACGCAAATAGATTTACTGTGCAAATAGCCTCTGTGTTCCCCCCACTCAGCAAATATCAGGTTTCACTGGAACTGATATAAACGCGGTTCCTCAGAGACCTCTGGCCAGGCAGGACTCAGAGCTGTTATTTACAGAGCAACAGCAGGGCAGGACCTTAGGAGAGTGACACGGACAGAGAGGGGAAGAGGAGAGAGGGTTACAAGTAGGGGTGGGACAAAATATCGATACTCACGGTATCGCGATATTTCCACTTGCGATACGTTATCGATACACTGGCACCAAGTATCGATATGTTTATTTAAAAAAAAAAAAACAAAAAAAAACAAAAAAAAACAGGCTAAAATATTATGCTGTGTGTGGTAGTTGAAACATAGTTTCAAGTTGACGTTTATTTATGTTTGTAGTTGAAACAAAAACATAAATACTGTAGGCTACATGAATGGAGATGTTTGATCATTAATATCTACTTTTAAAAATTATATAGGTAGGTACGGTAGGTTATATACTGTAGGTTTTCTTGTTTTAATAATAATAATATAAAGACTTAATGTGTAACTTTTCCTCCGTGGTATCGAAAATGGTATGAGTGAGTGAGTGAACTCTGAGAGAGTTCATGTCAATTCTGCTAATAAATACATAATACCTGCTTCTTGCCTTTTAGGGGTATTTTTTTCTCTTCAGTTACACAGATATCGTGATGTATCGTGGTTAAATTTCTTCCAATATATCGATTATCGCAGAATCGCTGTATCGTGATAATATCGTTATCGAGGGCCAAGTATCGTGACCATATCGTATCGTGAGTTACTCCACGATTCCCACCCCTAGTTACAAGTTGAGTTTATTGGCCTAATTCACACTAAGGCTGGGCAATATAGCACAAAGAAAATGTATACAGTAAGATGTACAATATTCCATATTAGTCGATATTGATAATTATTGATAATTTTTAATAACTTTTTTCCTCATAAAGACCACAATAAAAACCACCATATTATTATTGGGCTAAGCTGCTCTCTCCCGTGCGCTCAAAGTCCAAGGCGGAGATTAAACAAACGCCCGGTCTACCACTTACTGGTAATATGTTTGGGTGGGAACTTTACTGTAGGATTTGTCTGTTCAAATTTAACAGCCAATCATTTATCAGTTACAGTAAATGATTGTCTGTTTGCGTGTCACTCATAGCATCCTCCATTAGCAAGGGACACATTGATATATATTGAACTATTTTCATATTGTATTGAGTGTCTATCGCCGATACTGTATAATTACTATTGTTTTATCGCCCAGCCCTAATTCACACACAGCACAACACAGGCACACACAGCACAACACAGGCACACACAGCACAACACAGGCACACACAGCAGGACTTTATTATTTCCAGAAGCACATCTGAGTATAAGAAGAGAAGGGTGGGGCATCTGGGTAGTGCAGCGATAGATTCCCTGCCTACCAACACAAGGGTTGCAGGTTGGAGCCCCCGTGTTACCTCCGGCTTGGTCAGGCATCCATACAAGCACAATTGACCTATCGCTAAGTCCCGCCCCGAACGCAGACTAGCAAATCACAGCGCGTGCAGCTCCACCATACACTTGGACAACCTGAGCCTAGGGCTCCGTAGAGAAGCATAGAGAAGCAGAAGAAATCAGGATTCTCCTCTGGTTTTATTATGGTGTTTTATACAGTTATAAATTGAAAGAAATGGTCAAATGATGTGCATGGAGGTAAATGCAACATTACGAGGTATCCTGGGAGGCCAGGCAATGGATAATATTAAACTAGTAAACGTAGATCCACTCACATCCACAATGCTGCTGTTTTGAATGTTAAATCTGCAATCGTGGTGACAGCGAGATGAGTCTTCTCCCTCATTTGGCTTCCATGATCCAAAGGCATCATGAAATGATCATGGTATTGTAGCGATCCAGGTAATCCAGGTAATCCAGGTAATTACGTGTAATGTGGTGTTTCCGTGTGCAGCTAGGAACTGATGTGTGGGAGTGTTACCGGGGGGGGAGACTATGCTTGTGGAAGACTTCCTGTCAGACAGAGCATGCGTGGAGGGGCTTCTATGAACAGCCTAAGGAAGAAGCAGCTAGCTAGCTATGGGCGTAGCAACCGCCAAAGAGTTGTAAGATAATAACGGTGAATAAAGAACCCTGTACCAACTACAAGTCCCCGGTTCCTGGGCGAATTAGCGATACGCTACACTGGTGTCAGCAAGTGAAGCGGTAACGCCTCTGAGTCGGCCGCGAGGGGAGATAGTGAGGAGGAACGGCGGAGAGAGTTGGACTCGAGCGAAAAAATAAAATGATTAAGTGGGAGAGGGAAGAAGCTGTAGCCTCGGGGTTCGCGAGGCCGAATGCTGCGGAGGAGGACTACATGTGGATGGAGGAGGGCCGTGGGCGGAGGGAGAATGAAGCCGAACCGGGCCCCGCTAACGGGCAGGGACCCGTGCACGGAGCAGCGGGAGCCGGGGAAGATCCTGTGCAGCTGGCGCCAGTGGGGAGCGGCGGGCGGGGCCCTATCAAGACGCAGAAGTACGACGGTAAACAGAGTTGGGAGGCGTTTCAGGCCCAATTCGAACTGATAGCGGAGAGTGAGGGCTGGACAAAGCAAGAGAAAGGAACAAAGCTAGCTACGTGCCTGGTGGATGACGCGTGGGCATGCTTGCTACTGCTAAGCCCAGGGGAAAGAGGTGACTATGGAGCACTGGTGGGGGCCCTGCAGAGGAGATTCGGGCCAGTGTGAGCTGCCAAGTATACAACACGCCGAACTGTGTAACAGGCGCCGGCAGCCTGGCGAGTCACTGCGTGTTTTGGCTAATGACATTGAGACTCTATCAAGGAGGGCATATACGGACATGTTGCCAGAGACGCAGAGTGAACTTGCCAGGGATCAGTTTGTTCGAGCTTTGACCCCGTGTTGGCTGCACAAGCAGACCCAGCTGGCACGCCCAAGGACGCTGCAGGAGGCGCTGGAGCTGGCATCAGAGAGAGAGATCGTGGGGGCGGGGGCCACGGAGGACGGCATGATGGAGGCCGCCCCCGTGGCGAGAATGGCAGTGGGGAGACCGCCACGGGAAGAGCCGGCGTGGAAGAGTGCGTTGGCGGAGCAAAGCAGCATGGTGCGGGAGCTATCTGAGTCGGTGCGCCAGTTAAAAGAACAACTGCTCCGAAGCGCGACCCTGCAGCCCACCCCACGAGACAATACCTGGCCCAGGGGGCCCGGGGCCATGCGCTGCTGGACCTGTGGACGCCCCGGACATCGGGCCAGAGAGTGCCGCGGAGGAGCGTGGAACCAGGGAAACGGCACGGGCCCGTCTAGAAGGGGCGAGACGGGTCCCCGATGTCATATTCCCCGTAGCCACGTCATCGCGCGAGGGAGCCCATCGACATCGACGGGGAGGTGGGGCTCCGCCTTCCCCCGAAGTAGACGACATCGCCGGAGCTGTCAGCATGCAGAACGGGCCGCGCACGATGAACGGCTGCCATGTTCCAGTCTACCTGCAGGGGAGGTACTGTGTCGCCCTGGTGGACACGGGGTGTACGGCAACGCTGGTGAACTACAACATGATGCCAGAGGGAGCGCTTCTGGAGCAGCCAGCGGACCAGCTGCTGAGGACAGTATCCGGTGAGTTGATGCCGATGAGGGGAAGGGGGTCCGTGATGATAACTGTGGGGGGACAGACAGTGAACTTTCCGGTATGGGTAGTAGAGATGGCGTTGCCCTGTATCTTGGGGGAGGACTACTTGACGCTAAACCAATGCACAGTAGACCTGGGAAAGAGGACACTCACGTTCGCAGGGGGGCCAGTAGTCCAGATGGGCCACCCTCCCATCGCTCCAGGGGAGCAACCAAACGTCAACGGCACCACTGTGTACCGCGTCACGGTTGAGCACGGGCCCCACGCGGAGCCACAAAAGAGACTGTGTTGGACATGTGGGAAACCGGGGCACTTAGCGAGAGGGTGTCGCAGCGGTCCTGGGGAACAGACCAGGTGCGCGGGACAACGATATGGACAGCAGGGAGCCTGCTGGGCATGCGGCGCGATTGGACACCTGGCCAGAGAGTGTCGAGGGGCTGTCGGGGACCGGAGGACAGCGGGAGAGGAGAGACGTGCAGGCGGCGGGCAGGTGAGACTCTGCTGGACTTGCCGTTCGCCGGAGCACTTAGCCAGAGACTGCACTGAGAGTGTGGAGGCCGGAGGTGAGACACAGGCTGGGGAGAGTGTGAGCAGCCGGGGAGAAGAGAACGTTGTTACAGACAGGAGAACGGTGCTGCAGGGGAACAGCCAGAGGGAAGAGAGAGACAGCATCTGCAATGCTGTTGCAGTCGGGGGAGCAACACTCGTGTCTCCGGGTGAGCCTGGGGGGTTACCGCCGGGGGAACCGGCCCAGCCTAGCCGCTACACACCCCCCACGGTTGCTGTGCGGAAAGCCGAGGTGGAGATCGAGGCCGGTTGTGTTCCCCCTGCTGTCCTGAACACGCCGCCCCCTGGGGAAGGGGGGCGGGAGGACGACCGAGTGCAGGAGGTGGAGGAAGACGAGGAGGACTGTCCAGTTGTGGATCTGGAGGATGACGGCGTAACCATCATGGATGTCGTCGTGCGTGAGTGGAAACGCAGGCAGGCGGAGGACGCGGAGATCGGTCCGGTGCTTGCATGGGTGGCGGCCGGACGGCGGCCCCCCGTGGAGGAGACTCACATGTTTTCCGGTGCCACGGAAGGACTGTGGAACATGTTTTCCGACCTGCGGCTGGATGAAGATGGGCTGTTGGAGAGAACAGGGCACGGGGTAAAAGGGAGGCAGACGGTTGTGCCCAGATACTTGCGGGGGTTGGTTGTGCGGTGGGCGCAAGGGGCCGTACGGGGCATGACGAGCCTGAGAAGATGCTCCGAAATGTTCGTGCACTTTTCTACTGGGCCGGACGCGAGGAGGACGTGTGGAGATACTGTAGTGCGTGTGATGGCTGTGGGGCACCGAGGGGGGACCGTGCTGAGTTACACTGCAGAGGACTAACCCCACTGGGGGTTGAGCGGGACTAGAGTGCTTCAGGTGGAACAGAAGCTTTAAAAAAGGGGGGATGGAAATGGTGGTGGTAGAAATGAAGGGGAAAGAAAAAAAGAAGATGATGTAAATGTTGGGGGCTTGTGTTTGAATCGGAAATGTGGGTGGAATTTGAATGTGTGGAAAAAGAAGGGACTAATTGTGGGGGATTGAAATGTTGGGGGAATTTGTTGGGGATTAGAATTTGATGTGGTGACGGGGGGAAAAATGTTATGGGGGTGGTGTGTTTTGGTACAGGGGGATATGTGTGGGTTGTGGGTGTCGCGTGGGCGCGACTTCTTGTTGGGTGAGGAGTATGTAGCGATCCAGGTAATCCAGGTAATTACGTGTAATGTGGTGTTTCCGTGTGCAGCTAGGAACTGATGTGTGGGAGTGTTACCGGGGGGGAAGACTATGCTTGGGGAAGACTTCCTGTCAGACAGAGCATGCGTGGAGGGGCTTCTATGAACAGCCTAAGGAAGAAGCAGCTAGCTAGCTATGGGCGTAGCAACCGCCAAAGAGTTGTAAGATAATAACGGTGAATAAAGAACCCTGTACCAACTACAAGTCTCCGGTTCCTGGGCGAATTAGCGATACGCTACACTATTTATAAAGCCGGCAAAAGAAAATGCTGAATTATGCGAGTTTCCAGTCATTACATTATGTGCGTAATGGAGTTGGTGAAGAGGATCGAGGCACATTGATTGATGTGATTATAACATCGCCAGACACCAATCAAACCCTAAAACGAGGGAATTAATCCTGTTCCCCAAATAAATGTGAGGTAGTCTAAAGAGAAAACATCCAGGAGGAAACATGTTAAAAGCTGTAGGCTCTGCTGATCTGCTGCTACACCAACGTGCGTGCTGTTGTCTCGCTATGAAAAACATCTACACTATTTAAAGTTTCTTGATTATACAGAGGTACATGAAATAGATTACCAGGCACCACGATCAATTCAGCATATATGCTATATAATCCACGGAGAGGTTACTCTAAGTGAATAAAATGTTAATTCTGGATGTGAGTCGCCTGTTATCCCCACCCGCTGTCTTCCTCCATTAAAACATTTGATTAAAGGTCGCTAAAGCTGTTTCTAGGCATGCACGTATCGCATTTATTTTTATCGATAGCTTTAAATGTTGTACATCGCCCTCCATGGCATAGTGAAGTACTTTCTGATGGCTTAATAGACGATATCAGGCCTCAAAAAGTTGTGAAGAGCGTCTTGGGATATAACTTTGACAGTGACGGCTGCCATTAATTCTAGTCAGCGTGCCGTGTGTTTGTCCGAGTGAGCACGGGGGGTGGGGCTTAGCGATAGGTCAATTGTCTGTGGGTGGGAAGGTGGATTAAGGGTATGTGCCCTGGTCGCTGCCCTAGTGCCTCCCCTGGTCGGTGGGGGAGGGGAAATGGCAGAATAGAGTGATCCTCCCACGCGCTGCAAACCCCTAGCTCTCAGGTGAAAAGAAGCGGCTGGCACATGTATCAGAGGAAGCATGTGCTAGTCTACAACTCGGACAGGACAGCAGGGGAAATTGGCCAAGTCCAGTGGGTCTTTTTCACAGCAGCCATTTTGTGTCTAAAAGGCAGGGTAAACACAGGTGCAACCAAAACATTAATGAGGGCCATAGCACTGGAACACCTAAATGGATTGGAAGTTGGAAACCCTCATTAATGTTTTGGTTGCACCTGTGTTTACCCTGCCTTTTAGACACAAAATGGCTGCTGTGAAGAATGTCAATTGGGGAGGGACAAGGAAAAAATCTGAAAAAGAAAAAGGATGAAAAGAGTGAAGGCCTAGGAGCACACACATTGTACACTAGTGTATAATGGGCCACATGATCACTATAACATCAAACATTACATAGACATGAAGGCACAAATAAGCACTCCCCCGTTAGGAAATGACTCACATGACAACGTGCTACCAGGGCGCTTCGCTCCGATTAACATTTCTGAAGACATTTTGTGTAAAAATGAGCCATGCTATGTGCCATTCACCACGTACAATAATCCTGCACCAATCCTTCATGCTTCTTCTGTCTTTGAAACCATGGAAGCAAATGCAACACTCACTTCAACAGGATTATGAGGGATTTTCACAGGGATTAGGTTGCATTACCAAAGCTGCTCTCAATAACAGCAAATTCAGTTGAACTAAAGACATCCAATTCGCATACTAGTGATCAGATTAGTGGCAGTTTTGTTTTGACTGAGCATTTTGATAAGGCATAAAAGGCTAGACTGATCCTGCAGCATGCACATTATAGGTGTTTCACTGCTATTAGAAGTTTGTGACCTGCAGCACATGTCCCCAAATGACACATTCAATCTGACCTGGACATACGCAACACTGATGACACCTGTGTCCGTCACTATATCATCACTGTCGAGTGGAAACCTTGCTACAAAATTTATTTTTTTAGGTTGCAATTTCAAGCTTATTCAATGAGGTGTGAAAGAGTTTCATAAAACCAAGGATGGTGGAGTTTTTTCCAAAACATTCCAAGCAGTGGTTCTCAAACTCACATCAAGGACTCCTAAATTGACACAAATTAGACCACGGACGCCATTTGATAACATTTTGTCTCAGAGTCCCCCATGTGATAACATTTTAGCTTTTAGATCTTTTATAACAGTGCCATGAAGCCCATGACCAAAACAGTCATGTCATTGTGTTACTTATGGATCAGTGAAAATAAATGATTCACCTTTTTGCTGGGGACCCCCTGGAACCCCCTCAAGGACCCCTGCCCCCCCCAGACCCCACTTTGAGAACCACTGCTGTAAATGAAGATATTCCTTCAATTCAAAAATCGCCAAAATTGGTTTACACATGGCAACAGCAATATCCAGCCAATCTAAACCAACTGGTTGATTGGGCTACAATTGAATGGAGTACACCATTTGCTACAGTCACAAATGTTGATGCTAGTCAAAGCCCATTTTGCACTTCTCTAACTCATTCTAGTAATCACATCTGTTTTTGACTAATGTTGTCTGATCTTGATCTAGCGAGACACACAGTGAGACACACACGCATGCACGCGCACACACACACACACACACACACACACACACACACACACACACACACACACACACACACACACACACACACACACACACACACACACAGGGGGAGATAGAGAGAAACAGGGGGTAGTGTGTATAGGTTGTGTTTCTGAGTGAGGTATGTGTGTGTGTGTGTGTGTGTGTGTGTGTGTGTGTGTGTGTGTGTGTGTGCGCGTCAGGCAGCAGGTGTGTGGCCTCTCTCACCAGCTCCCCGACCCCACCCACCTGTCCAGGGAGCCGTCACCTAGCAACCCCCTCGTCGTCGCCACGCCGACTCCTGGTGACTGAGCCAGAAGCCTGTTGTTTTCCCAACAAGAGAGCACACGTCCCTCTGTCTCGTCACGCCGGGCGCTGAGCAGAGAGAGCACAAAACAGGAGGAGAAAGATGAAGAAGCTGGGTTTATATGTTTGTTCCCTTGTCTTTTTTGTGTCCTTCCCTTTGCACTACCAATTTTGACACTATTATTTAATGGTCATGCATAGGGAGAAAGACAAGTGTGAGGAGCCATAAGGAAAGTGTTGAGCCTTCAGTGCTTCTAACTTGGCCAACAGTTTCAAGAGGGAGGTGTGTGTGTGCACTGTGCATGTCTGTCTGATCTTTTTGTCTTGTTATTAGGGCTATATCGCCACTGATTTCCCGGTTCGATAAGAATACGATACAGAAGGTCCCGATTCGATTCGATTTCCGATTCGATACGATTAAATATTAATACTATTTGATATCGATATCTCATATCTACAGTATATGCAGTTACAATACCAATTTTGCTTGGATATGAAAGAGATTCTTCAAGATTCAAGATAGTTATTGTCACTCCATTTGTACAAGTAGCCTACGCATGTGTGAAATTATTCTGCTGGGGGCTCCGTTACAAGACCCGTTGGTACATAGTCACAACAATTATACTTAAGTATCTAAATAACTAATGCTGTAAATTGTACAAGGAACCCTCTAGCCTGGTGCATTATTAAAAATATTAATATTTACAGATGTTTACGAGATCTTGTTGCACTATAGTATTCTGTTACATCACCACACGGCCATCTTGGTAGGAAAATAACAGGTGATTGTAATAAATTAACAGGTGATTACAATCAAATGTCACAAATAGCCAATGAGCTGTGTGTATTGTAGCACCATATTGGAAGGAAAATGCTTGTTACATCATGGGAATACTATGAATAATAACAAAACCACGCAAGTCTAAATGGGTTAAAGCGTCAAGCATCCACAGGAAAAGGAGGCATTATATTATAAGATCAGGGATTTATGAATCGATATCAGTTCCTTCAAATGAATATCGATTTGTATCGGGAAAATCTTGTTTTTAAACCTAGACCTACTTATATCTTTCATTTGAAATGGCCATTATTTTCAGTTTCATACTTCTCCTCCTCTGGACCACCTTACAAAACTGTGGATGCGTCCTCACTGGCTGTAACTTTAGGAATTAAACCCTATCCTTGGCAACGTTAGCATCACCCATAAAGCTATTAATAACCTGTCTCAACCAGCTCTCCCAAGCTGTCATCTTCAGCTCCAGAGCAGAGGGCAGGTCAGGACCCAGTGCTTCATAAGGTTTCATTTCCCAAACATGTAGCTCGTTAAAACACGTTTGCGGGGCAAAAGTCCATTCACATTTCATTCAAATTACTTTTGTTTTGAAGCATTTGAGGATGGAAGTGCACCCACGGCCTTTTCACACATCAAATTAGACTTTATAGATCAGTAAAGAAGACGCAGAGTGTTTTCAGTTAGCCTACTCCTGCATTCCTAATCATAATTTGTGTTCATTTTGGCTCCTTTTTTAAATGCTGACACGATGCAATGCAGAATCTAAGCATTCAGAGAGAATGCAATTTGACATGATACAGATAATAAGAAGGAGGGTGTCAAAACGGTTTGAAACGTTAAAACATTTAACACGCTGCTGTCACATCCTTTCATATTTCTCATCTCACTACATTTCAAAACAAATTGATACATACTGCCGGGCCTTGACTAAAGAGGGAAATTCAAGCAACTGCAAAAAAATCATGCATCGTATACCCCCCCCCCCCCCCCCCTTTCACGCACACACACACACACACACACACACACACACACACACACACACACACACACACACACACACACACACACACACACACACACACACACACACACACACACACACACACACACACACACACACACACACACACACACACACACACACACACACACACACACACACACACACACCACAGGCTGCCAAGCAGAATTCATTGATTAATTCTTCTGGGCGAGTGTGTTACCCTGGCAACAAATTATTTCCGAGTTTAAAGTTTAATCGGCATCTCCCCCACACGATCCTGTAGGAAAAGATGATGGGATGCATTGTTCACTGTCAGTGTCAGATTTGACTGTTATGGGGATATGAGGAACGAGGCTTGAGTCACTAGGCCATGAATGAAGATGTTAAAGCTATTTAGTTGGATGCAGATAGTTCTTGATCAGGTTGGGTATACAGTTGAATCCTTCTTTGAGAACATTTTTGGCCTTTTCAAGTGTTTAGTCTTGCACGTTATGAGACAGTCGCTGTCGGACGTCCGTCACGTCCCCGTCTTCGTCTTTGAATGATCATCATCTGGAAGGACACGCAGGGCGTCGTTATCTGTGTCCTTTTTGCACCACAGGCTCCTCCACAGCGACAGTCGGCATGGTTACACCTTGTTGACTCAGTGAAAGGGACGTGATGGCGAGTGTGTGTGATATGAGGTCTCACTTGGGACAGGGGCAGCCTCAGTCCCCTGTGTGCAGTGACTGATCACATTACTATTAGCTAAGCTTTTCTGTCAGGAGGACAAGTTACGGCCAAGCAAGGGAGGGCCTTATGGTGGTGACCCAGCCGTACAGTGATGGGGAGCTGGTTTCAGATGCTAGGTGTCGGTGATGGGACATGAAGACTGGTGGCCCCACAAGTGGTCCCGCACTCAAATTCTTCCCCTTCTTTCACCCTTCTTTCCTTCCCACAAAATTAACTTTTTGTTTTTTTTGTTGTAAATAAAATTATGAATCCTTAATGCAGTCGATCATGACTCTGCTCCAACCCGATACAACAATGATCTCCTGTGCTGTGGAAATGCATCATCACCACCACTTACAGTAACAGGTGGCTCCGGTCAATGCCGTAACCTATTGTATTATCACTCTGTTACCAAATGTCCTTGATACCTATAACAAATCAATGTATCCATCCTGCCTTTGTGTCTGTCTGAATACTTCACACTCCACGGCTTTTTCCTTTGCCATTTGCCAGGCTGTCACATTCAGACATAGCCATCATGCTCCCAGACACTGGGTTCAGCTGACATCATAACACTGACATTAGTCACCTGTTTGTGACAGCGTGTCCCTTTGTATCTGACAGCTGGACCTTTCCAGTTTGGAGGGTCAGAACAAATTTAGCCGGGCAGGAAAAAAGGTCTGGTCATTAAATCAAAGTCCAGATGGTTCCCACTCTTCCTCTCTTTATCTAACAGGTCTCCCAGTAATCGTGTTACTGTGTCTAATGGTTTGGTACATGCCGCTTATCGCCGGTGAAAAGTGAAGACAGAGAGAGAGAGAGGCAGAAACAGAGAGAGAGATACATAGGGAGAGAGAGTGCAGGAGCCAGAAGGGGCAGATAAGCAGACAGCCAGGCAGCTTAAAGTCATTTTGATAGAGCCCAGCACCTATTTAAGTCCAGTATAAGGTCACAGTGTTAGTCTGGGATAGCTCTGCCCTAACATAATTACATCAACAAAGAACAAGCTAATCCAGAGCTACGATGACTCGCCATCGCCAACAAGCTGAATATTACTAAGACTGATACTACTAAAAGTCAGTAAACTCTTAAAACTAATCTTAACACTAATAACTAATAACATTAAACATAAACATTAAATAACATTAATAACATTAAAAAACTTGAAAAAATTAAAAAACATTAATAACATTAAAAAAACTAATGCTAATAGCGTGCTAATAGTGACACTGATACTATGGCCTCATTGAACTGAAATATAGCTACAAATTCAAATATACATGTCAGTGAGTGGAATATATCATGTAAATACGAGGGAATGTAGGTGTAACCGAGTTGAATCAGCACGGATTCCTCGTGAGTCTAGTGTGGTAGAGAGTGCCTGGATTGGTTAAACTCACTCCCCAGTATAAAGGCATGTTAATCAGTTCCGCCAAGGGAGCTAGCTCTCTTGGTCGAGTGGGTTAGTGTCTTTGACTCCCAAGCTGAAGGTCGGCGGTTCCTATCCCACCCCTGGACAAGCCCCTAACATCAGTTGCTGCAAGTACCACCTACACAACTTACACAACACATACACTAGGTAGGCCTACTACAGTTTAAGCATAAAGATAGTTTTGTCTGTAGTAACTGTTGTGCTATAGCTACCTACTACAGTAGACCTTTTTCACAGCAGCCATTTTGACATGAAACAGTAGGATAAACACAGGTGTTACCAATGTAATTAAGATTATGTTTAATGGTTCTGTTCCATTCAGGTCAAACAGAGTCAGGGTGCTGCTAGTGTGCATGTTGGCTGACTGGAAATGCTCTGCTACACTGAATGGAACAGAACCTTAGTTATTTTCATTAATTCAACCTGTGTTTACCTGCTATTTCATGCCAATATAGCTGCTGTGAAGAAGGCCTATCCACTGACAGTTGTAGCCTACAGTTAGCTCAGGGAGGAATTGGAGTCTGGAGAATTAATCTGATCAAAATAACATGCTTGTATTCACCTTATGTTGCCACGCCCACTTTTTCTCTTCCGTGTAAGACGAAATTGTATTTGTTCTTCCGGTTCAGCGTTAGCCGGCTGGTAAACATCGATAAACTGTAAACCGAATGAATGAAGTTTGACAACATTCAGCAGCTACACTAAGGCCAACTTCAGTGACATGCTCATGTTGTTACTGCTGCGAGGAGCCGATGGCTGTACCCGGTCGGCATTTAACGTTAGTTACAAAAGCACGTCAACAGTGTTTTCTCACTGCCAGTAGAGTAGGGGGGTTGACAGATACTACAAGACGAATCAGCGTGACGTCACTTGCCACCCAGAAATGCGGATATCTCAAAAACTTAGCCCCGTTTGGTACTCGTTCTGCTAGCTATGCTAATGCTAGCTACCCAGAAAGAGTTATCCTTTATTTATCCCATGGGGAAATTCACCATAGTGCAATCTATTTACAGTGTTCATCATGTATCCTCCCATAGTGCTCCCATTCATGATACTGTATGACCATTCTATGACCCAGACGCACTTGTCTGAGTATGTGGAAATTCGTCCCTCAGCGCTTTCTCGGTTACATGCTGCCACTCCGACGTGCTGCCACTCCGACGTTCTGCCACTCCGAAATATCGGCACTCCGAAAGGGGGTCTATATTCCCCGTTTTTCACTAACCTCTCCCAACCCCCACGCCAAACCTAACCTCCCCCTATGCCTAAACCTAACCTCCCCCAGACCCTAACCCAAAACCTAACCTCTCCCACCCCCACGCCTAAACCTAAGGTCGGCATTGCGGCTTCTAAGGTGAACGACCGCCAGTCCGAATGATGGAAGTTAACGTTCGGAGTGGCAGCATGTCGGAAAGGCAAAGGAACCCCGCTTTCTCAATCTCCTCTCCGGAAATGTCAACAATATTCAGAAACCTTCTTGCTGCGTCCATCATCACCGTAATCTTTTCCTTTTTTCCTTTGACCTGTTCTGCACAATTGATCACCATGGCCATGAACATCAGAAATCCTCTTTTGTCCACAAATATGTTTTGTTCAATTCCCTTCCGTTTCTGCTCTGGTTCCCTTTCGACTTCCTCCATTTTATCATTTCTCTCCACTCTTTTAACCGCTTCAGCATAAGAAATCCCATTCACTTCTACTCTAATGTTGTTCACTTTCACTTCCTTTATTCTCTTTGGGCACTGTTTTGATGATGCAGTGTAGGCATGATTTCCATTGCAGTGTAGGCATGTCGCCTCATCTTCCCCTAGCGTGCACTGATCTACATCACAACCTTCCTTCCCACACCTCCCACATCTATTAATCCCTCTACACACAGCAGCTACATGACCATATTCTTGACAACAGTAACATCGCAGCGGAGCTCTCTCAAACGGCCTTACCCTATAACAACAATAATCCACATATACTCGTTCTGGCAATTCGTCATCAAATGTCAAACACACTGATGTACTATCTTCCCTTTCCCCTTCACGAAATCGCGTCATCCTCTTAGCCTCAATCACACCTTGCACACTGAAAAACCATTCCGCCTCTACCGACAGAGGCACTCCACTCCCTTCTTCCTTACCTCAGTTCCAAATGGAAAACGTAGGCTAAGTAGGCTAACACAAGCATGACCAGCTCCAAACACTTTAATTTTCTCCAAAGCTTTATCTCTTTGTTTCTTTGATACACACTATTATAACCACTCCACCTCTCGTAATCCTAACCGACCTTCCCTCCCCAATTTTCCTTTCCACAAACTTCCCTACTCTATGATGATCAGCAAACAGTCCATCCTCCTTTGTTACCGCAACCATCCCTACCAAGAACAACTCTCTCTCTCTCACTGATCGACTATACTCACTATCAGAACTTAACATCGACTGCTTTCTTTTCTTTTCGTTTAAACTGCCACTATCTCCCGCTTCATCATCCGATTCCATTTCCTCTACGTCCGCCATCTTTTCCTCCAGAGGAGCATTACCGCCACCTACTGAATTCTAGTAGTTTTGCAATGCATTTATTTACAGTGAACAGAAAATAACAGTTTCCACCCAAAATGCTCCCATTCATAATTATTGTCCATACTAACACTCAGACACAATTGTCTGAGTTTGCGCAAATGCGTCCCTCAGTATTTTATCTACCGTATATCTGTTCCCGATACGTCCACCACATCCAGGAACCTCTTTGCAGCGTCCACCACCATTTCAGTCCTCTGTCTTCCCAGTTATACTAGCAGCACAGTTCAACACCATAGCAATAAAGGCCAGGAATCGCTTTTATCCACGCAGATAACATTACTCTGATTCGATCTATACTCTTCCTTCTTCAATTCCTTTTGTACACCCACGCTGTCCTCGTTTCTTTCCACCCTCTCATGTTTCCTCTCCACACTTTTGACAGCCTCAGCATATGACAACCCTTTCTTTCTTCTTCCTTTCTTTTCTTTCTGGCCTCATACACATACTCTACCTGATCCTCAAATGTCTCCACCTCCACATCAAGCAGCACACCACTTACTACTCCTTTCTTCATCGGCTCTTTCCTTAGTATGAAGCACTCCACCCTACACTGATTATACTTACCTATCTCAATTACTTTCATTCCCTGATCCTGTGACACACAATCTATTACAACCAACCCACCTCTAGTTACCGTCATTGATTTAACCACACCAACTTTCTTTTTCATAAACTTACCCAACTCATGCAAATTACTGAAAATTCCATCTATCTACCTTTCATTCCTACAAGATCCCTCACTCCCTTTCCTCCCTTTCTTCACTTCCTGATAGCCACCATCACTTGAGTTACTACTTGACACCCGATTGCGTTTATTTTCAAGACCCCTCGTATCTTCGTCACTTTCCAATTCAGTCTCACTCGCACTCCCACACTCCAACGCCATTGCCTCCGCCATTTTTTCGAACCCCCTTTGCCAAAGCTTGACGCTGCTCATAAATGCCTCTTTTCATCCGAAGTCTGTGCTGGTGATATTTTTTACCGAGCTTTTGACCAGAGTGGCGTTGTTGAGCGCTGTGACGGCTGGGCTCTAACCCGGAAAAAATTATATCACCAGCACAGACTTTGGATGAAAAGAGGCATTTATGAGCAGCGTCGAGCTTTCTAAAAAAGCTTTCTTTCTTTTTTCTGAGACAGCAGCCCGTTACCATCTGACGCACGCAGGCCCATCTTTGAAGGGAAAAGAGGGGAACAAACGTAAATGCATCTTTAGAAGTGGGGGATCTGAAGGCTCCATCAGAAAGAGAGAGAGCAGAGGGTCAGTTGCTGAAAGGAGGGATATAAGAGAGCGTAGGCCTACATAAAGAGAACATAAGGATAGAGAGAGAGAGAGAGAGAGAGAGAGAGAGAGAGGAAACAATGTGGACTGCAGAGTGAGATCTGGCAGGGAGAGCCTGGCATCCTTTGATCAAATGGTCTGCGTTTTCTACTAGAGGCACACGTGTAAGTCAAGAACCAACGTCCTTGAACACTAACTCACACACTTTTCTTTACAAAACATTACATTAGCGTACGTATACCTTGATAGAAGTAGGTAGGCTACTCATAACAGGCAATTGCCCTTGACAAAATCACACCTTCATATATAGATTGGATCCTGCATTTTTCAGAATGATGAACTTACTGTAAAATTCCAAAATGGATATGCAGGATTTCAAATCTGTGTTATTTCATCTTTCAGACCTACTGTGACTTTAGTCTTTGAATATCTGAATAGATCGAGACAGCTGTCAGGAAGAGTCTAAGAATATGGTTCTTTATTTAATTGTCTATATTTAAAAGTAGCTACAGTGCTGATTAGTTAAAATGTTAGAGCTATTATAGCCCTTTATGGGGGTTGGCAACAGGTGTCAATACAAAGATTACACACTCCTTACAGCAGATCATCAGCTACAACGCACAGGCCCACCCAACACGAGTCACCATTCAGGCTGCATAACGAATATCACATCTGATTAGCTGCTGCTGCTCAGCATTTTGAGACCAGGCAGAATAGGGTGTAGAATAGAATAGCCTTTATTGTCATTGCACAGCTCCCCATACAACGAAATTAAGGACCCTATCTTTGTACGGCGCTATCGTTTGCGCTGCCGTTTGCGCGCCTCTTATTGCTATCTTCAGAGATTTTCAGAGAGTTTTGAGATAAATGGATTTTTAGAACCACCTCACGTGCCTGTGATTATGGGTGCCCTTGGGCAAGTCTGTATACTGTATTGTGTTTGCGTGTGTGTGTGTGTGTGTGTGTGTGTGTGTGTGTGTGTGTGTGTGTGTGTGTGTGTGTGTGTGTGTGTGTGTGTGTGTGTGTGTCTCCAAACTCCTCCCTCCTTAGGTGTGTCTCTGGTGGCTTTGCAGTGTTTTGTCACAGGCGAGTTTCTGTTGCCTCACAGATCCCCCAAAAAAGAGAAGGGAATCGCAGGAGCGGGGAAGAGGAGAGGAGAGGCGAGGGGGGGGGGTTAGACACGGGAGAGAAATTCCTTCGCGATCCCCTTCTTCCAATCTTGAGGCGTACAACGCTCTGCTGCTGCTGCTGCTGCTGCTGCTCGTCTATGCTGCTGCTGCTGGTGGCTCTCGGGCCAGTCTGGATTACTGTAAAACGGGCGGTTGAGAGCTTTGATGAAGCTTTTGCGATTCTGGTCTTATTTATGCTCAAAGATACTCGAGTGTGTGTGTGTGCGCGCGTGTGTGTGTGGGTGTGTGTGTGTGTGTGTGTGTGTGTGTGTGTGTGTGTGTGTGTGTGTGTGTGTGTGAAATCAAAAGCGTTTTCGCCCAGCCATTTCCTTGAGAATGGCTTGCTCCCGCGGCTGTTTTTGGTTGGCTTTCTCTCTGTCGGGAGAGCACTGTCGCCACTTAGTTGGTCGGTAAAATAGATTATACACATTCAATACTTCCAATATTTTTATAGGAGACGTGGGGGGCATTGATCAATTTTTTTTTTTTTTTTTTTTTTACGTCTCAACTCGTCATTGGCAGTGAACCGCTGGATTGTGTTTGACGAGTCAACTCGCCATTGGCAGTGAACGTGTTAATAGGCTACTAATTATAAAAGCATACATTTTCGTTACGAATCCGAATGGGTTCATCCTCCAATTCTCTCTTCCCTCTCTCGTTTTCTCGCCCCTCTCTCTCTCTCTCTGACTCTCTCCCTCTCTCTTTTCTCTCTCTCTCTCTCTCTCTCTCTCACTCTGTCACTCTGCTTGCACTGAGCAAGAAAGAAGCTGCTGCCTGTCACAGACAGTGACAGTGAGGTGGTGACGCTGTGGCTTTTAAGGTGAGTGATCTCACCTTGTGAATCCTGTTATGGGCATAAACACGCCTATGGAGGTTTGCGCCGAGATGACATGAAGCGCAGGGGGCCCGACACGGCCACAATTAGGGTGCTAACGCAAAATTACCGCCGTTGCGAAGATAGGGCCCTAAGAGTGCTTCAGCTGACAGTGCATTAAAATCAGACGTTAAAAAAACATTAAAAACATTAAAGAAAAAAACATTAAGAACAGATAAGGACGACTCATGACACCTAGACAGGGGGCAAAAAAACAGAAACAAAAACAATAATAAAATACTAATAAAAAACAGAGAGTGTTTCCAAAAGAAACCACCAGACAAATTCACTCACATGATTGCATTTTGCTCTATAATAAAATATCCACCATCCACCAAGTATGGTAACATAGCCTACTTAGTCATTGGTTGAATGATATCATCATCATGAGCTAGCTAGATAGTGAACCTCAGCTAATGTTCCTTAGACACAAGTCAGCCAGGTTTCCATTACTCTGCTCGGTGCAGCAGGGTTGCCCTCTCTTGCCGGCCCTTTTCGCCATTGCGCTCGAGCCCCTTGCCTTAGAAATACGCGGCCATCCAGGTATTGCAGGCAGGAAGGTCATAGGTATTTGAGACGCGCATTAGTTTGTATGCTGACGACGTGATATTATACTTACATGATTCAGAGAAATCGATCCCCCCTCTCCTAGAATTAATCACTGCCTTTGGTAAGCTGTCCGGATACACAATTAATTGGACGAAGAGTGACTTTATGCCTCTCTCTGATGTCTTCACTCCCGGTTTCCTGGAAAATCTCCCATTCAAACTGGCAAAGGACCACCTCATCTATCTTGGCTTGACCATACCCAGAAATCCTAAACTAATATTTAAGTTGAATTTTGGTTATTTTGTTTCAAGACTTAAATAATGCTGGTAGCACCACTGTAATATTGAATGTTGATTATGTTCGTATGTTTTTGTTTCTTTTGTTTTCTTGTGTCTGAGTCTGTTTTTTGTGTGTGTTCTATAAAAAATTGGAAATAAAATATTGGAAAAAAAACCTGAGCAACTGCAATATACACGTACAGATTTGACATGCAGAAACAACGATTTGTAATATTGATGATGATGTTCTGATGTTGATGTACCAATAAGACCAATAAGTTTACTGTGGACATAGATACTGATGATGATAATGATAAGGCAATGATGATGATGATGACGATATGTAACGGAACACAACACAGCTCAAGAATTTCACCTTGTGTACTTGTACATCGAGTGACAATAAACATCTTGTATCTTGTATCTTGTTGTATACTCACTTATTCTCACCTCTCTCTCTCTCACACACACACACACACACACACACACACACACACACACACACACACACACACACACACACACACACACACACACACACACAGTGATCCAACCACACTCTGTGTATATGCTTACTTATTCTCACACCCCCCCTCTCTCTCACACACACACACACACACACACACACACACACACACACACACACACACACACACACACACACACACACACACACACACACACACACACACACACACACACACACACAGTTGTGCATGAAAGAAAACATCCACCATATGAAAATGCATTCAAGCGTAATTAATTTCCTTGTAACCTGTGAGCCCATGTAGATTAACGAAGCGGAATACACCTTTAGTAAAAGGGCTGACAGATACTCACAAAGGTAAAGCCCATTGGTTGAGTCCGCAAAATGTGTTTCTCTTGCCCCCTGGAGGCAAAGCTATGTAAATGCTTGCATTTAACTTTCTCATTGGTGACAGCTATGTTTGGACTTACATGCATGCCAAAAACCTGATGCTTTGACCATGTGTGACACACATGTGATTTTTGCAATGCCATGTTTTTTCATTACTGTCTGAACAGTCCATATCAGATGTTTTTGTGATCAGATATGAATGTGGATCAAATCTGGAATAGTATAAAAATGCACAGTTCCCCTTATTCTCAAAATGCTTTCCAATGTAAACAGAGTTAAACTTCCATTCATCAAAAGAAATGCATAACTTAACATGATTAATTTAAGGAAAGAACACTGTTTTTGTGATTTGGCTTTTACATATAGCTTGACAGAAGATCATTTATTTTTGTAATGCACACGGTCAATAGTTGAATTTCTAACACCCATCAAACACATAAAAATAACACGTAAAAATAAGATAGACTTTAGCTTAGTAGGCTACAGTAAGTTAGTTAATATTTAAATGGCACAAGGTCCAGGGTCCAAACTCCAACCCATGTTAACATTGTCAGTGTAACGTCTTATATTACCAGTGTTGAGTCCTCAAGTAAAGCATCGGAAGCACAGCTGTATATTCATATAATTTATTATAATTATCTGGCTATTGTCATATATACCACTGGAAGACGACAAACAATAGTAGTGAATTATCGCCCAGCCCTAGGGCATACAGCTGTTACTCATTTCGCTCGGCCACTCTGCCGCAGCACCACCTCCACGCCACCACCGGGGCAGCAGCACCACCGCCACACCGCCACCAGGGCAGCAGCGGCATCCTGGAACCAGGAGCAGAGTGGCCAAACCAAACGAGCAACAACTGCAGACATTTTGAGTTTGACTAATTTAACTGGAACTGAAACAAGAAATCTAACTCATCTACATCCTAACCTGCCCTATCCTAACATACTCGAATCTACTCTCTCGAATCTAATCTAATCTAATCTAATCTAATCTAATCTAATCTAATCTAATCTAATCTATTTTAGACTGAACTATATAACATTCAAAACAAATTAGCTGATCTACAGCCTAACCTTAAACTATTAAAACCACCGGCATCCCTCAGCCTTGAAGAGAGAGACAAACGTGCTGGCTCCAATAAGTATCTCAGTAGAGAAAGATGTCATCAGGCCCAGGCAGACAGTGGCTATAGGCACACTGCAGACGGCATGACATCTTTCAAATCCTCCTCTGTATTTCACATGTCTGCGGAGAGCCGGCCATGACTTGATCTCTCATAAATCTCCTGCTCGCCCCACAAGCTGATGCTTTGTTCAACTTCTATGTTTGTTCTCCAAGACCTTTTCTTTCCTCTGGGAGCCGACTCTCAAAACAAGAGTTGACTAGATGAAGGTTAGTATTGAGGACTGGACACAGCCTGAGTACAGCTGCTCAATTCTCCCAACTGAGCATAATGTTAGCTAGCTCGTCTGAGATTAAATCCCCTTTTCTTTGTCCTCAAAACCATTACTTCTTACACTGAAACACATTTTAGCCCTCGAAATCCAAATCCAACCAAAACATGTGATACATAGAAGTTTCACTGTACATCAAAAGCAGCAGTTTACATTCACCTTCTCCTACATCATCTAGTCTATGGTATAACAACATCTAAAACTAAATATTTCCCCGGTGGGCGCTGATACGTATCACGGGCCCACTGTCGCCTAGACAGAGATACCCCAAATAAATCAGTCATTTACTCTGGAATGTGTAGGTTTGATTCATATTTCATAGATTCTTACCTTTCAAACAAGGCCAGACATGTGCATATAGGCCTTATGGTTGAGGAGGCATCCTGTTTTATTTCGGGTATGCCTGTCTACGTGAGACAACACCCCAAAGCACTCCTGGGTCATGGGTGGATTAATGTTATCGGCTTAATTTTGATTGGTTTTATTGATATTCTTTGAAATGATCAAACACTGCAACCCAAGATTAAAAGATATTCTTCAGAAATTAGGACCAATATGCATTTCAATCAGGAGAGACTAGAGACCAGTGAATGAATAAAATAATATTTATTACAATAGCAAATTAATGATGCATTACAGAAAATGTGATGAGAATTAGGTATTGGTAAATGGACTGCATTTATATAGCGCTTTTATCCAAAGCGCTTTACAATGTGCCTACATTCACCCATTCACACACCGAAGGCGGCAAGCTGCCACGCAGGGTGCTAGCACAGCCATCGGGAGCAATTCTGGGTTCAGTGTCTTGCCCATGGACACTTCGACATGCGGACTGGAGAAGCCGGGGATCGAACCACCGACCTTCTGATTAGTGGACGACCCGCTTTACCTCCTGAGCCACAGCCGCCCCAGTATTGTTAATAGTCTTTGGCGCTTAGACACCACAGGGAAATATTGAGATGGAGCTGCATCAGCCATGAGCAGCAGCCAGATATATCCCCCTGTAGAGTCTAGATACTGGTGGTGGTGATGGTGGTGGTGATGCCTCTTCTTCTAAGACTGATGAGACTCTTCAGACTGAAGAATTGGATGACTCTGATGGGTCTCTGAAGACTGGATGGAGGGTGGGAGGTGGAGGGTGCGAGACAGACGGAATGGCGTAAAAAGAGACATATTTAAGAAGACTGCAGCTGTGTGATTGGCTTACAATGGGGGGTGAGTAGCCATGTGATATGCTTACAATGGAGGTGTGTGAGGTGACATCACATCACCTATGTGACGCTTTGCTATTGGTTAAATGAGACCAGGAGTGAGGGAAACAGCTGATTATTCAATTAAGCCCTAATTTTGAGCGTGTGAGCAGATTTGAAGGGGTGGAGAAATAAGAAGTGGACTGAGGTGAAAAGTGCAGATTATAGTCTTCCTGATTGAACCTTCGTTAGAACTTCTTTTATATCCATAATGTACACCATAGATAAAGTCGCTCACGCTACTTCCTGTAATGTGTGTGTGTGTGTGCGCGTGTGTGTGTGGCCATGGGGGATTTCCCCCACACTGACCCATTGACCTCTATGACGAGACACCGCCTGAATGTCTAAACAAATAGTGAGGGAATATAATATATGTATTTGAGTGGAATGTATTTTCCCTTTCCCTCTGGCCTCTCAGCTACTATAGGTTTGATGTGTCCCTTCCTATCCACTCACAGTACAGTTGATTTATTTATATGAAAGTAAGCTACACTGTCCCCTTCACAGCTCACAAATCACTGAGTGCCACTGTGTTAAGACTGCAAACCGAGGGATGACAAATGAGAGACAGATTTTATGAGAGACCACTACAGTAAATAGCACTAAACAAACACTAGTGTGTGTGCATGTGTGTGTGTGTGTGTGTGTGTGTGTGTGTGTGTGTGTGTGTGTGTGTGTACAGTATGTACACACACACACACACACACACACACACACACACACACACACACACACACACACACACACACACACACACACACACACACACACACACACACACACACACACACACACACACAGAGGAAGATGCAAATGGATACTATTTGTATGAATTGGCAGAGTAAGAGGACATCCTGGATGAACACCTAGTCAGGGTGTAGCATATCCCACCAAAAGATCGTCTGACACTTGACTGATGATTAAGACATTTGCTGACCCCAAAACCAACGTAAGAGCTGGTTGCAAAAACACAAAACAACAATGTCTAGAGGGCATGTGCAATTTTCATACCCTAGTCATCATCATATGTCATACTGTAACTTTACTTTACTTTACTTTATTGGTTTATTGTGACGGGACAATGCACATTAATGGACATGTTCAGAAATACAGAAGCCTCTATATACGAAAACATGTAAATATGCCGGAGTTAGCTAATGCTAATTTACATCCGTATTAACTACTGTATCACTGTGATTTGAGTGAAATACTGTAGTGTCTGATCTGATGATCATGTTGTGTCTCTGTGTAACTCTGTTTTGTTCTGCCATTTGTCGATGGTTTATACTGTTGTGATGCGGCTGTGAGCACTTTTTGCCCAAGACAAATTTCCCTGGGGGAATTTGGTCATTTTTCCTACTTTCCGAAGTCTGAAACACATAAATGCCTTCATACAGAACTTTTTTTAAATGTATTTGGTGTAGTCTGAAGTATGTCAAACAGCAATATCAGGCTATCTTGGATCAATTTTTGAGTGTCTATGGGATAAAATAACATAATCATGATCCCATAGGCATACAGGAATTGAACGAGGGGGGGCTCCTTTTTCCACGTTGTCTGGGGGGAGGCCCACATTCTCAGACTTTGAAAACCCCTAGTTCAGCCCTAGTTCTTTGATTTGTCGTTCATTCAGAGTGTGATCAGTGATCAGACGTTGTGCGAATTGTTGATCCCATCCAGACAGAAAGAGGACTTTTCTGTGAAAATCACTCATATTCTATAGAGCAGTGGTTTTCAACCTGTGGTACGGGTACCACTGGTGATATGTGGGGCTCCCTCCCTCTCATACTTTCATATGGTGGTCATTTCTGAGGTGTAACAAGCACAAACCTTTTAGACCACGGTGCCCCCCTCCCCCTTCTGCTCCCTCCTCCCCAATCACCACCCATATCCCCGTCGCCTATAACCCTACCCACCCCTCGAATCCCGACTCTCTAGCACAGGGGTTCCCAACCTTTTTTGGCTTGTGACCCGATTTTGACGTCACAAAAATCTAGGGACCCTAGACATTCAAATTCCGGTACACCATCGATAATATCATCAGTGATGTCGCATGTATCTGAGAATTCTGACTTTATTTTCAGAATTCTGACTTTATTCTCAGAATCCTGATTTAAATCTGTTTATCTCAAACATTTTCATCTTAAAAAAATACAGTCATTAAAGTCATTATCTATCTGATAGTGAGCCCATTGACACTGTTTGGATCTCACCTGCAATTACCAGTCATGGGTGACGTCACCCAAGAGAACAAAACTGAAATTTTAGAGATTATCACCTTCACTTTAAACTCAGGGGAAGAAATCGCAAGTGACCCTAATCATCTTCCCTAGTTTTAAATTGTGTGTGGTGTATTTTTATTATTTTTTATTTCAGGCGACACTATTTGAATTACTTAGGGTCGCGACGCTAAGGTTGGGAACCACTGCTCTAGCACCTTCCAAAACCCCCCAAATCCCCCTAACCACTAATCCTACCTACCCCACGAATCCCGACTATCCCTACTTTTCCCTCGCCCCCTCCTCCTGCATGCCCCCCCAAACACCACCCATATCCCCCTACCCACCCCTCAAATCCCGACTCTACCTAGAGTCATAGGGATATGAAGGTGCTAGAGTCTATCACCTTCCTACCCTGAGCTATGGCCATTTTCCCACTAAACTCACTACACTGACTACAGTAAACATCCATGAGTGACTGACTGACTGGGTGGGTGGGTGACTGACTGACTGACTGGTTGAGTGACTGAGTGAGTGTCCTGAATTATTTCATGATCCCGGTGGGACGGCTGGTCCAGCGCCGTGGTAAAAAGGTTGAGAACCAAGTGCATAGAGGGCTTTCAGCTGGTAGATGCTCCCCTCTGGTGGCCATATTGAAGATCTCAGCACAGCCTTTGAGAACAAACCTGAATCAATCAATTCTGTGCTTGCCAATTTGTGCCAGAGGGTGGCGTAATTGCCCAAAGTAGTCTCTCATGGCTCTATCTAAATCATGAAAATTACTGCACAAACTAGGCTACATGTGATGTGACACATTGGTATCTAAAATAACGGGCCAAATAATAACCTAACTCAAAGAGAATACTACTTATATGAATAAACATGAAAAACAATAACATTATGTGAAGTATGCTTGGCCATTTACAGGTGTAACTGACTTGGTATGGTAAACTGTCCTCTTGTGTTAGGTAGATGCATGTCAGCCTCCCATTCATCAATATATAAAATGCAATGCCACCTTTGATTTTGAAGACATTTTGACAGTGAACATTTTCAAAGGAGAGATCCATAGAAACACAAAGCAAACTGTTTCCACTATCAATTAAAAACAGTTTTTTTTTTCCATTAATGCCAGAACAATTTGCATACTAGTAGTATGCCACAGATACATGTGGCCACTTCAGGAATAGTTTTACTATAATCTTTGCAGCACTAATTTGCATAAAGATTATAGATACGTGGGACATCCAGACAACTTTTTAACATGGCTCAACATTTTCTACACAATTTTTTTAATTTAGAAACGCTAATTTATGAGCAAACACTTTTGGAATGTTGAGAATGAACCTAGGTCATATGGCGACATCTTCTGGTTGTAGTCACACATCACCGGTGCCGGCTGCCAAAAATAATCTAAGGGGGTTTTACAAACATTTGTTGACCCATAATCAGCTTCACTTTTCCATCATGTCATCTTCCCATTGTTATTACATACCCCACCCACAGATCTTGCACAAGAAGTCAAAGGCAACACATACGCAACAACACTTCATTTGTACAGATATTTAATATTTAGACATGGGGCAACAGCCATTTTTACAGCACAATTGCATAATTTATCAATACCTCCTGTGTACAATCACAAAACCATGACAGTCGATTTGTTTTTTCTGTTTACATACAAGTGGAAAACCAGACAGGTTTTACAAGCATAATCTTTGTACAGTCAGCATACATCATTAAATAATTTGAATACGTTTTCTTCATAATTTCCCCCTTTATATCATTTTGTTCTGTCTCTCTCTACATCTCATTCATTTTTTATTTATTTTTTAATAGTATCTGGACACAAAAATAGTATGAACCACCAACGAAACATGCAACATCCAGTGTGAGCACATTTAAATTCTCCTGCAACTACTTGAGTTGTTAAGATAGATTTCTGTGTATTTAGACTGTGGTAAACCCTTAGTGTTTGGTGCAAACCCTTAGTGTTTGGTGCAAACCCTTAGTGTTTGGTGTAAAGGGAAGGGTAAGTCTGGGTCCCTATATAGACAGATGTAAGGTCATTTCTCAATCTATCCCCTGTACATTGACCGAGAGAAGAACTTTTTTTCTGTCACTTCTACGATCACATGCTCTTTTAGTCTGCTAAAAGACCTATTGCCCGCCCGCCCCGGTATATAAAAAGATAAGTATTTACAAGGTTGGAAATAGAGATGGCATCTGTGTGAGGGTTTCTTCGTGTGTGAGCATGTTTATAATTATTTGTGTGTACGTGTGAGAAAGATTTAAAGTCGATATTTCTAGACAGATGACACTGAACAGAAGAGATGTGCATTGCCATGCATGGGTATCATATGGAGATGCTACACACACAAGCAAATGGGTATAAAAAACAAAAACAACAAAACGTAATCATTTCAGGTATAACATCAAGTGCTTACAATGTTGATCGTATTTTTTTGGTCATTTTTCATATAGTGTACAGTATGTTCTGGTAAAATAAAACTATTCAAAGAAGGACTGCATAAAAGATGGGAATTGTTTGTGTAGGAATGGTTCTTTTTGCCTTAATTCAAAGCTATGTGGAATTCAGGATTTGGGAATTTCTGTGTTTGTGTGTGCATGTGTGTGCGTGCGTGTGTGTGTGTGTGTGTGTGTGTGTGTGTGTGTGTGTGTGTGTGTGTGTGTGTGCGTGCGCACAAGGGCAAAAAAGTTGGTTCTCTGAGTTGCAGGCCCTCTAAACATTGTAAACAAGCACTACATTGTGTATAAAAACAAAAATTCTCATTTTCGTATGTACACCTGACACGTAAACAAATATGATACAACATAAGAAATAAAACCTTGTGGTCAATAAATAAAGATCCATATAGAAGTACGAAATAAGACATCTTAAAAACAAATTATAATAAAGTGATTTCCATATTGCGGATGACATGAAAATACAGCAGTGTAAAACAAACAAACAAACAATATACAAATTTGACCGATGCAACATTCCTCTCCCAACGTGTCAAATTTCAGTAGATCATTTGAGGCAAGTCAAGATGCAGTTACAACATTTGATGGATGTTGCATACAGTAGAAATCACTCCAATTGTGATGTCACGAGTGAAAGGGTTAACAATGACCCCGCTCTCGTGCCTCTTGACCCCTGTACAGGCGTACAGGATCGCCTTCCTCAAGATGTGATATAATAGATTTCTAAGAACATACTGTAACATTAGAGATATATAGATGATTGGTAAGATCAAGACAACATGTTATGGTCATTCATGACAAAAAGCTGGAACATCAACATGTCATCATTATAGCCTCGCCTTGGGATGCTAGTAATGCTTTTCCACAGAAAGACAGTTACAGGGTGGCAAAACAAGGAAGGATTTCAGCTTTCTCCAGGCTTAAAGACTTTACTTGTAAGTATGAATAAAGCATCAATGTTTTTGACCCTCAAATGTCTCTCAAAGATGAAAACAGACACAAATGGAAAATGTTTGTTGACATTTTGGATCCTGACAACGCATTTTGACAGCATCTTGTTTGCTACAATATCTTCCGATATTGTAACGGCTTCACCACACCTCTCTACTTCCTCACCTTGGAACACTCCAACAAACTCATTTGAAGCAGGCCGATGAAGCCAGTTTTACATTCTGAGCAGAAAGTGCAAAGTAATACATAAGCGTGCATTGCTAAAGGACCGCCCTTATAGTTTAACGCAGGACTGTTTGAAGACTAGAAATGTGTGTGGATTTCACAATGTATTCCGCTACAAAGTCAAACAGGTAAATGCTTGAATTTCATGGGGTTAATATCTCACATTCTAAGGGGTATCATAAATAAAACCTCTATGCCACAATCATCAAGACTGGATTGTCTGTGATAAAGATATCTATATCTATCTATGTTATATTTAATTTCCAGCTATGACATTTTACTTCACTATATACAACGTGAACCTTATAGGTGATCATTTTTGTGCAAAACGTGTGGTACTCTCATACCACATAGACTGACTCATGTGCACAATATATAGTGTCCAATCTGATATAGTAAAATTGATTCTTTATCAAACAATAACCATCATTTGAT
>NC_139624.1:40151393-40201393 GCF_964638095.1 Poromitra crassiceps
CTGAGTCCATGAGAACTCCCTCTTTTCTATCTTTCTCAGGTCGTGTCACGCTGTTCCAGACTGTCGTGTCAGCCACTGCTGTCACGTTAACATTAGTCACTGCTGTCAAATGAACACTAGTCATATTATAACAACTCAAATGGGCGAGGGAGGTAAGAACGAAAGAAATCAGTAAAGAGAGAGCGATGGAAATAACGTGTTACTGCATAGGCCTAGTACTTATGATGGCAGTGACGCAGGGAGGGAGAATGTCAATCGTTGGAAATGGAAATAGTGACATACACACATAATGTACGCAACTGCATGTATAGGCTCAGTAGTGATGGATGTTTTTCAATGCGGATACCATTTCTGGTCAGGATTAAACCTTTGCAATGCCTACCTATGTTGAAAGCATGTTTCATTATAACAGGGCAATTTATTTTCTCTGTAACATTGGAATTTGCTAATGATCTAAAAAGTTTAAGTCTATATACTGCAATGAGCAATGTCCATAAAATGGTAGAATACTTGAGATTACTTTGTAACCAGAGTTTTCACATCTTTAACCTTCAGACTCTCACACCCAGAGGTCTGAACCAAGAGTACGATATAAAACACTTCCTTTAATAAAACGAAACAGTTGTAAATGTGCCTATGTATAGGAGGTTTTATCACTGCCCCTATGATTGTTTCCTAATGTTTTCTCTAGTGTTCGGTTTATTTATTTATTTATTGTGCCTTGAACCATCTAGATACGTATAATATATTTACGCCCCCCCTTTTAAAACATTTATAAAATTAAACCTTTTCCAAATGATTCTATTTTTCTATTTAAAACTTCTATTGCTACCTTTATATTATGTATAATGGCGTAATGTAGATTTTAATTGGTGTATTTTGCATTATATTCTTACATTGTTGTTTGTATATTGTTCTCCCTTTTAAGCCCACTTTGTTCCATTTTATTATCTATTTCCCTGGGCTTTTTTACATGGTTAATTGTATCAATTATGTGTGGATGTGCTATCACCCTGTGAGGTGGTGATTGTGCCACCCCCACCTATCAGCATAGAGCTCATCAGCCTATGACTGCGCCTGTGGTGTGCTATATATATGGGCATTCTTCATCCACCAAACATTGCTGACCTGACGAAGATCCAGTGTGGATCGAAAACTTTTGTTTTTTTGAATTAAACTTTTGGCATTGTGAGCAAGTGTGCAGGTTCTACCTTCTTTCATTTATGCAGCATTTTTTGCTCCAGCCTTAATTGCACCTTTTCCGTGATGTGTGTATAATCTCCCTCTTTTTACCTAAGTATTCAACATAACAAAGCATTTCAATTTCTTAAATCATTGCAAATCTTGGTATAGTATGTTTCTCCAATACCCAAATGCATCAACGCAAGCAGTTGTGAACATGCACGTGCACGCATCCACCCACACAGACAGACAGACAGACAGACAGACAGACAGACAGACAGACAGACAGACAGACACACACACACACACACACACACACACACACACACACACACACACACACACACACAAACACACACATCTAACCTTCTGAATCAGTGTGTCCCATGGATGATTTCATCGCATCTGTGCCATTTGGGATCTTTCCACTGAGGGGAAAACAACATGGTACTAGTTATAAAACCATACAACTATAATATCACACCCTATTGCTTTGATTGGAAGTAGGTGTTTCAGAACCAAGCATAGTACTGTGACCGCGTGCCTGAAAGTCTTAGACGACATTAAGGCCGCTACTGACAAAAAGTCATTTTGTGTTGCTTTGTTTATTGACCTGTCTAAAGCATTCGACACGGTTGACCACCACATTCTGCTCAATGCCCTCTCAAAGGTAGGTTTTGGTCAAAATGTGGTTGCTTGGTTTAGGAGCTATCTTCTTGAACGCACACAGTGTGTCAGGTTTGGTGATATAATTTCTGATCCAATTACATTAGAAAAGGGGGTCCCACAGGGTTCGATTTTGGGACCGCTTCTTTTTCTTTTGTATATAAATAATATCTGCGATCATCTGTCTAACCACTCCCTGTATCACATATATGCAGATGACACCGTTCTATATTCCTGTGCTCCTTCTCTTGACGCTGCTGTTGCAACTCTACAGTCTGATTTTGACTCTCTGCAGCATGCTCTCCTGAAATCGAAACTGTTGTTGAACGGAAGTAAAACTAAGGGTATAGTATTTGCTCCAATTAAGTCTTCGGTTGTTGCTTCTCCTTCTATTTCCACCCTTGAAGGTACCCCCATTGAGTTTATTGAGACCTATAAGTATCTCGGCATCTGGCTGGACAAGAACCTGGATTTTAAACACCATATCGATGTCCTAGTCAAGAAACTCAAATTCACAATTGGTTTCTTTTACAGAGTAAAAGCGTGTTTTTCTCCTTCCTCCCGCCAACAGCTGGTTACGGCCTTATTTCTGTCACAGCTGGACTATGGTGACATAGTATATAGATTTGCTTGTCCCACTGCCCTGGCTAAGCTTGACCCTCTCTACCATGCTGCTCTGAGATTTATTACTAACTCAGCATATAGGACGCACCACTGCACGCTCTACTCTTTGGTTGCTTGGTCCTCACTTGCTACACGCAGGTTGCAACACTGGTACATCTTTATTTACAAGGCTATTCTTGGCAAGCTTCCACCCTACATCTGCTCTAAGTTCGAACTGATTCAGAGTTCTGTGAATCTCAGATCCAGCGCTTGGGTGCGCTTTAGAGTGCCACCCGCGCGGACTGATGTAAGCAGGAGATCTCTTTTTTACTTTGGCCCTTGGTCTTGGAATGACCTTCAAACCCGCCTTAAACTGGCCTCTCTGGTCTCTTTATATAGTTTTAAACAAAAACTAGCTGAGGTCCTTGCCACCTGCTGTTCCTGCTTTGAGGTGTAGCACTCCTCTTCTTGACTTTTTACTAGCTGTCTCTCATGTTGATGAGGCATGCTTTTGATTGTACTGTTTTATTGCATTGGTCTTTTAGATCATTTCAATTTGTCTTAAATGTTCTCCATTTTGAGTTGATGGTGGTCAAATGACAGAAATTTTTGTATATGTATTTGTACTTGTGTATTTTGTACGACGTGAAACGTGCTTTTGCCTTCTTGGCCAGATCACCCTTGAAAAAGAGACCTCGTTCTCAATGGGTTTTTATTTTCTGGTTAAATAAAGGTTTGATTGATTGATTGAGGTGTGATAGAGTGTTGAGAGTAGTGAAGGGGCTGTCTGCGTGCTGTATCATTACTCACTTTAGCACCCAAAACTGACATCACATCAACAAGTGTGAAACGAACAGGCCCTTTAATGAACTGAACGAGCCAACTCACAATCGGGGCACATGGAAGATGGCACTGTCCACCTCGTTTGTCTCTCCCTCCTCGTCCAATAGGCTGTAGGCGCTGCCGCTCAGACCGCTGTCCAATGAGGCAGCGGTGACCGGGGCATCACCGGATCTGTAGCTCGACCGAGCTGTGTGGACGTACGACCGCACCCATCACCAGAAAGACAGAGACAGATAGGAAAACCGCACCTCTAATAGGGGCCAAGAATGTGCAAACTAGGGCCAAGAAGCAATATTAAACACCAATTTACTATTTATTTGAGCAATTAAAAAACAATTATGTCTTAACTTTACCAGTTAAAATAAAATTCCATAATAATTCTCTCTAACTTGGGTAAGGGAAGCTTATTCAAAACACACCAAACTAAAGTGTAATGAATAGCAGACAAACACTGACGACTAGCGAGAAGCATGTGGACAAATGTGGTGTAGCAAACAGTACTTAGCATCTTTCTCTCAGACAAAGACAAGACAGTATAGTTATTAACTCACATAGAAAGCATTAACATGAAACAGACAAATAAATCCAGAGAATAATTACACATACATGTAAACGGAAGACCAAACAAGGGGCACGTAGACCCTACTGACATTGTTAGTTATCTGTATGAAAGTACTAGATGTTTATAGGAACCTACTGTACTACTACTCTCTGTCTCACACTATTGGTGTAGTTAAAACATCTAATCAAAGTGAAATTACGACCATGTCAGTCACTTTTATATTGTGTGGAGTTAAAAGGCCGTTTCTGGAGCCATTGTTTTAATAGCAGTTTAATACACCTGTTTATATGTACTACATTTTGGATGTAATCCTTAAAAAAGGCAGACTGTTTCTATGTAAATGTTTGGACACTTCAACAAAGTGATGCCATTCCTCTCCAACAGTTGATAAGGCAGTGCGGTAGGATATGAATGATGTGAAATGCGTGAATGTGGTGTAAAACAGGATCCATGCCGACACGCTTCTCTCTCGGGCCGCTCAACACGATGTAACGGACAGACCGGAAAACCTTCGCTAATACCATTTGAATGAACCAATGGGGAGTCGTGATGCAGCAGTTTTGGAATTGGCACAGACAGTGTTAACTGTCAATTAATCATATCACAGTTGGAGACATTCATTTCCTGGTGTTAGTGAACTGTGTTGGCGGCCGTTAAGCAATTGTGTCTCTCTGCATGAATCTCTGGTGAAGTGGCTGAGTGCAACTCTCTCTCTCTCTCTTCCTGTCTTTCTATCTCTTTTTTTTTAATTAGCCTTACAGACTTCTCTCTCTCTCTCTTTCTGCAGGTGTGCGTTAGTAGCAGTGTTGTAGTCAAGTCAATATATATCTCGAGTCCAAGTCAAGTCTCGAGTCCCCAGTGTTTGAGTCCGAGTCCAAATCACCAAAGAAGAGTCTGAGTCACCAAAGAAGAGACTGAGTCGAGTGTGAGTCGAGTCCCCGTTAACTGAGTCCGGGTCCGAGTCCAGTTACTGAACATGAACGTGAATCCACATGTAGGTGGAACACGTGCCTGCCCTTGTACAAAATTTAATAATTTCACGGTATCAATATACTGGTAGCTATTAATATCTTATGCCAAATTATTAGGGCCTATTACAAAAAGTCAAACAAAAACAAAAACAATCTTTATCAATTAACAAGTCCGAGTCCTCGTTTCCAACTTCCAAGTCCGAATGCATAAATGCTCGAGTCCGAGTCCAAGTCCAAGTCATCAGTGCTCAAGTCCAAGTCGAGTCATGAGTCCTGAAAATGTGTCCAGGACTCAGACTGGAGTCGAGTCGGACTGGGACTCGACTACAACACTGGTTAGTAGTATCCCATCCTCTCTCTCTCTCCTCGCTCCATCTGTGCTTCAGTCACACGACAGAGAGGAGAGTCTGTGCTTCAGTCACACGACAGAGAGGAGAGTCTGTGCTTCAGTCACACGACAGAGAGGAGAGTCTGTGCTTCAGTCACACCACAGAGAGGAGAGTCTTGGGCGAGCGCTCACCTCCGGTGGTCTGCGGCCTCTCTTCTGACATGGCTTTCCTGAGGGTCAGGTGTCTGCCGTCTGCTCTGCTCCCTTTGGCCGGCACAACCGATGGCAGGGCAGGCAGCCAATCGGACTGGGCTCTCTGAATGGTGAGCACGCCTACTACGCTGTGTCTCTGGTGCCTCAAAGAGAGACGGCCTCTTTGGCTTTGGGCGGGCGCTGTTTTTATTTTCGCAGGCGCAGGTCGGGAGATCACGCCAGGAGGTAAAGGTCATGGCCGGTGGGGTCAAGGGTCAAGATGGAAGCAAGATGGAGACTCAGAGAGCGGTATATCCTCACCATGGCAACCAGCTTGACTGTCAATCACATGCAGCCACAGTGCGCGGTGCACATTCCCCCCGCCCGCATGTCACTAAGGGGCGGGGTGTGCAGCGTCTACTGAGGTGCAGTGTGTGTCCGGTGGTAGTCAAAACAAAAGGGGGGGTGGTGGGGCAATGGACCATGCACAGTGGAGGAGCGTCAGGAAAGCCAGTTGTTGTTTTGTTAATACAACAGAAATCAAAACGTGCTAAAAAATAAAATAAAAAACAATAGAGGTTAATGATATCTTGGGGAGGGGATGGGAGTGCAACTTTCTTCTGTTTTGCTGCTTGGATCAGTCAATCAATCCACAACAGCTGGCTGCAGTAATGTGTCTCATGGGCATAGAAGTACCCAAACGTTCTCCTGATGAACTCCTGGGCTTGTAGCAGCAAAAGTTACTCATTTGTTAGTCATCTGAGACCGGGCGATGCGGCTGTGCTCTGACTGATAGAGCGTCTTGACTTGACCCCTATGTCCTGCAAGTCTGCTGGTCATGGTTCAGATTTGGCAATTTTGGTCACCACCCACCCCCAGTCATACTTCCTTTCAACTCAGATAAAACTGAAATCAATTTAAATTATTTCAAAGAAGCAAATTAGAACAACTTAGAAAAATCTACTTACTTAAACATTAAGTAAAACTAAATATTTCTGTTTAGTTTAATCTGATATTCATATTTAAAACAGTATTTATAACATGTTTAGTATTTTTTATATATATACGTTATACTGTAGTTTCCCTTCAGGTTGAACTAGCCTTTAGTGTATAAAGAAACCTATACTAGATGCCTCTTTGGGTCCATTGGAAAGGGGGTCAAACTGAGGGAGGTGAAAGACAGTGTGCTACAGTACAAGTGAGGTGCTGGCTCTACACACTGAGTACATACAGAAGAGAAGCGGTGAGGGGTGGACACACTGTGAATACAAGGGGGAGAGGACCAGAAGGTACAAAGGTGAAGGAAACCGAGAATAGCAAGAGGGGGGGAAGGACAGGAAAAAAACAACAACAGAAGGTGGAACAGATGAGCGCGAGGAGGCCATGCTGCGTAGGCTTTATTTGCGTCTTGGTTTACTTGGTTGGAGGCGTTGCGGCGGCTGCTGCTGTGGCTGCTGAGGGGCATCGCCCGTTGCCATGGCAACGCCTCCGGCGCTTCCAGTGCCGCTGTCCTGATGCTGTTGCCTTGAAGCGCTTTTGCTGGAGTGTGAAGCGCCGTGCGAGCGAGAGTGCTGGCTGTGTCCGTGGCTGTGGCTTTGGCTCAGGCCCTCGGACTTGGAAGGCTTCGCTGTGCCAGGGCTACTGTGAGATTTCTCGATAGTGGGCACCTGCGTGTCTAAAACAACCAGACTGTGAGATTTCTCGATAGTGGCCACCTGCATGTCTAAAACAACCAGATTCAGCAAATTACAAACAAAAAAAACCTTTTAGTTTAGGGAACTTAGAGGCTGTTACCAGACTGTAAACGTTTGTGTACAGTCTATGGTGCATAGATAAGCCGGCCACTGAGATATCTAGCTAGGATGGTAACTGCCTTGTGATCTGGTGGCATCTTCATAATTTGAGGGACATTTCTTGTTAAGTTAGGGGAGTGTTCAAAGCCTTCCATGACCATGTTGCCCTCAGTGTTAGGAGAAAGATAGGGGGAAGCTAAGGCTAGGCCTCTGAGCTGTGTGGAATCATGGGAACCCAATAACAAATAAAACAAAATAAATCACAGGAAAGCATGAAGCTGAAGCTACAATGGGCAAGCAAAAATGGGTAGTAGTGGGACCTGGTAAGATATGTATACACAGAGAAAGAAACAGGCAGAGAGAGGAAGGCACAGAGAAAAAGGGGGAAATACAGAGAAGAGAGAGAGAGAGAGAGAGAGAGAGAGAGAGAGAGAAAACTAACAGAAGTCTAAAGAGAGAAAGAGTAGTGAAAGCAGAGTAGAAAAGCAGTAGAGCACAGAGGGTTGTTAGGGAATGGCGGTGACAGAGTCAAGCAGGTGAGGGAATGTCATGGTGTCCTACCCTTGGCCGGGTCGGGAAAGATCCCGTGGCTGCGGCTCTTGATGACGGATGATTTGGGCGACTCCTGCTGATCGTGGGCGGAGCCGGTGGTTTTGGGGGAGGAGTGCTGCGAGGAGGCTTTAGAGGAGTGCTGTCGGCCCTGGCCCGAGTGGGAGCGCCGGTGGTGCTCCCCCTCGCTCTGCTCCTGCAGGGGGAGCCACCGCGGGACGTTGTCCAGCTGGGTGGTGTTGGACAGGTCAATGAGGACCTGGGAAAACAGACAGCAAATTAATCAATCAAGTTATTGATAGGCCCGGCATGCTGAAGTTGGTATCACCGTCAAGGGGGCTTACCTCTCCTAAGAAGTCGTTAGAGGAGCACTTGTCGTAGTCCCACACGCTCACCTCTAGGGTCTTTTTCCTCAGCTGAAACACACACAGTGAAAACAATGTGTAATCTTACAGTATCTTACCTTGGCTGAGTAACACAACAAAATCAATGGCACAGCAAACCTTAGAGAAACAACATTTGATTTCAGCATCAAGTAACAGCAGACGTTCAAAAAGTACACACACAAGAAAAAAGCAGTGGATAGATTTTGCTCTGATTGATATTGGATCAGTGAATCTAAAATAGATTCTAAAATGGATTAATTGAATCCCATCGGAATGTCCATCTGCTCTGCTAAAATTATTCTCCCATCGGTCACAGGGGGGAGGGGGGAGATCTACATTAAGAGCAGTTCCACATCGCTAGTCCGAGAGCTAGCAGCAGAGAAAAGGCCATGATTTGTTGACACACCCTCACAAATAGGCAGCAGAATATTCAAGAGAGGTCAACCACAGTGTGATGGTAATTAACACAAAGTCTATGGGGATTGCAGAAATCTCTGTTGTGGCTCTGTTTTGATCTAGAAATAGAGTGTATATGTATGATTAAGCCTGTATTGAGGAGAAAATTAGTTTGTGTGTGTGTGTGTGTGTGTGTGTGTGTGTGTGTGTGTGTGTGTGTGTGTGTGTGTGTGTGTGTGTGTGTGTGTGTGTGTGTGCGTGCGCGTGTGTCTCTTATGCCGCCTACAGACTGTAAGATTTTAGCAATCTTATAAGTTTATTGGTGGCCACACTGTGCAACATTGGATCTAATAAACTTGGGTAGGGTATCAAGTTTCATGTGTGTAGACTGTGCAATGATGACACCTACTGTACTGACTACGATGCACATCTCTCCATCATACCTGTCAATCAGCAGTCAATAATCAAACGTCATCAGCAGCAGCGCACCGCAGCTACGCATCAAAAAATGTGCGCCAGACTTGGCGCACTGGTAGAAATGTCAACAATGAACTGACAAAGCTTAGCAAGAATGGAGCCTTTGCAAAGTGGAATTTATGTGTATGGAAAAACATCCAAAGAGGAGGAGAATGTGGACCCGTTCGTGGCTCGGGAACAGAGGCGAGAGAGAATTTTGCAAGAGAGCTTGAGGTAACGTCAACTATTTATTAGCCTTCTCTACTAGCATTAGCATCTATATACTGATATGATCATGTAGCATTTCTATTGGTTGTCAGGCTAAATTTCTGACAGTGTCAGAATTCATCCTAGGCTATCTTTGGTCGCAAGACTGTGACAACGGCCATCTTTCAACCTATCTCACTGCGCGACGCAAGACGAGCCTTTTTGTAGGCACGACCAAAGATATCTCCACATTTCTTTCATATTGGTCATCTGTCAAAGGCTTTAGGGCGGAAATATGTTTTCAACTACGCGTTCCCATGCACATGATGGCTGCCTCGCGTATCTTGTGTCCGTTTGGATGGTACACGTAGAGTTAATTTGGATAGGATGTGCACGACTGATGCTCCAAACGGACGCACACGCACCTAAACGCATAGTACAATATATCTCCAGTCAGTAAGGAAAATCAGCACATTTTCAGGAGGTATTTTTTTCATTTGTCATAATTGTTGCCAATGTTATTTTTTGTATGGATTATTGTATGTGTGCCTGTACTGCATACCTGTGTCCACATCTGTTTATCTGAATGTGTCAGCCCACCAGTGTTGTAGTCCTCGAGTTCAGCAGTACTCGATCCTGGACTCATTTTCAGGATTTGTGTCTCAACTTAGTCACTGATGACTTGGACTTGGACTCAAAAACGGAAGTTGGAGACTCAGACTCAGACTTGTTAATTTATAAAGAATGTTTTTGTTGTTGTTGTAATATGCCCTAATAATGTGGGATAAGATACAGTGACATTATTCAATTTCATGCAAGGGCAGGCACGTGTGTTCCACCTACATGTGGATTCACGCTCATGTTCAGTAACTCCAGTCCGGACTCAGACTCCGGTAACGGGGACTCGACTCTTCTTGGGACTCAAACACTGGGGACTCGACACTCAACTCGGACTCAAGAGATAGTGACTTGACTACAACCCTGCAGTCCACATACCTGCTCAGAGATAGTGACTTGACTACAACCCTGCAGTCCACATACCTGCTCAGTAGGGGTGCTCCAAAAAATCGATTCTGAAAGGATCGCGATTCTTAATGCCACGATTCCTGGATCGATTCCAAACTCCCAAGAATCGATTCTTAAAATCGTAAAAAAAAAAAAAAAAAAAAGTTTTTACAGTGCACCTGAACACAACATGCAAGATACCGGCTGAATAAGTGTCCAAATGTTCATGTCATTTGTGTACTGTACTGCCACGGTGCCACCACCTCTTGCACTTAAGAACTCTGGTTAATGTATTCCCCCCAAAAGTCTACAGATCCCCCCCAGCCTATAAATACATCTTATCTGAAGAACATAAGGGGGGAATTCCCCCCTAGTTTGCAAAATGAATTTAGGCCCTGACTGTAATACAGAAGTTGAATTTGAAGTTCAGCATTAATACATTTGTCATTTTTTGTCTTATATTTACCTTTGTGTGTTATTGCAATATAAAACGACATAATTGAGAATCGATTCTCGATTCTGGAATCGAGAATCGTTGGAATCGAGAATCGATTCTGGAATCGGATCGTGACCCCAGGAATCGGAATCAGATCGGATCGTGGCTTAGCCGGATCGGAGCACCCCTACTGCTCAGAGATAGTGACTTGACTACAACCCTGCAGTCCACATACCTGCTCAGAGATAGTGACTTGACTACAACACTGCAGTCCACATACCTGCTCAGAGATAGTGACTTGACTACAACACTGCAGTCCACATACCTGCTCAGAGATAGTGACTTGACTACAACACTGCAGTCCACATACCTGCTCAGAGATAGTGACTTGACTACAACACTGCAGTCCACATACCTGCTCAGAGATAGTGACTTGACTACAACACTGCAGTCCACATACCTGCTCAGAGATAGTGACTTGACTACAACACTGCAGTCCACATACCTGCTCAGAGATAGTGACTTGACTACAACACTGCAGTCCACATACCTGCTCAGAGATAGTGACTTGACTACAACCCTGCAGTCCACATACCTGCTCAGAGATAGTGACTTGACTACAACACTGCAGTCCACATACCTGCTCAGAGATAGTGACTTGACTACAACCCTGCAGTCCACATACCTGCTCAGAGATAGTGACTTGACTACAACACTGCAGTCCACATACCTGCTCAGAGATAGTGACTTGACTACAACACTGCAGTCCACATACCTGCTCAGAGATAGTGACTTGACTACAACACTGCAGTCCACATACCTGCTCAGAGATAGTGACTTGACTACAACACTGCAGTCCACATACCTGCTCAGAGATAGTGACTTGACTACAACCCTGCAGTCCACATACCTGCTCAGAGATAGTGACTTGACTACAACACTGCAGTCCACATACCTGCTCAGAGATAGTGACTTGACTACAACACTGCAGTCCACATACCTGCTCAGAGATAGTGACTTGACTACAACCCTGCAGTCCACATCACATACCTGCTCAGAGATAGTGACTTGACTACAACACTGCAGTCCACATACCTGCTCAGAGATAGTGACTTGACTACAACCCTGCAGTCCACATCACATACCTGCTCAGAGATAGTGACTTGACTACAACACTGCAGTCCACATACCTGCTCAGAGATAGTGACTTGACTACAACCCTGCAGTCCACATCACATACCTGCTCAGAGATAGTGACTTGACTACAACCCTGCAGTCCACATCACATACCTGCTCCAGGTGGATATTTTTATAGATGACAGTCTGGTTCCACTCGGGGTTGAGACTCTTGCCTGCGTGTTTGGACTTCCTCTTGTTTTCAGCACTGGGGGAACATAAATCACAGAGCTACTGGATCACCGACAGGCCATACAGTAGACGTTTAGGGGACCACCACAATGCAATGAGTACAACATACTGGTGTCGGGCACAATGTCACAGTCGAGGGGGAGATGAGTGTGATGCAGTGTTTGGTGGATGGTCACGATATATGGGTCCCCGTGCACAGACTTCAGGGTCAAATGTTAGGGTGTGCTGCAAAAAAGAAAAAGTCCATCTTTTGTGTCCATCATGTCATTTAGTTTACGAATTTCCTAAAACAAGCGAAAACCTATGCTAATGAGGAGAGATAACTTCACTTGTTTCCAATGCAGTTTCACTTCTTTCAGGGATTTTCTAGAAACAAGTGCTAGTATCTTAAAATGACACATAATAGGGAGATCACTCCACTAGTATCAAGAAAATAACACTTCATTCAAGAAAAAGTCTTGAATTCCTAAAGTTGATTTGCATCAGAAACAACGGAATTGTTGTGGCGGCCTCATTGAACTAGAATAAATGACTGGTTAAGATGGATTTTTTTTTTTTTTTTTTTTTGGTGGTGTGGTGTGTAGGCTTTGGTGTGAGATTTGTACAATAGAGTATGTACATGTAAGTGTGTGAGAGTTAGTTTAGTAAAGACATAACTCGATGATGGAATAAACAAAATAATGGGAGTGTGTACAGAGTACTGGGGCACCATGTAGAACATTGCTGAGGGATTTCAACCACAATAACGAGAACAACCTAAACGGTGTACGGCGCAATGTTATGGTGTCAAATCACAATGGTTAGGAACACAAAGAGGCCATCTATCAGGAAAACATAACAGTTAGTTGGGAAAAAGGTTATCGTTGGCACAGTGTACTGTATGTATTATGTTAAAGTGAAGGGCAGATGTTAATATTAAGGGTTTAAAGGGAGATTCTGCTCTAAAATGCAAAGGCAGACACACACTCTAAAGGTGCAGGGAACATCATGAGGTTATGGGGAACAGGGGGTTAGCAGGGCTGACCTAATTGACTTGTACAAGCAATTAACATCCAATTAGAGTTAGAAAAAACAACGCCGACCAATCAGCAACCTTGACCAACTGACAACCAAATTTTCAACCAAAACAGAACCAAAGGACCAAAGTGGCATAATCAGAGTGGGCAAATCACATACCTGGCGTTCTGGACAACCATGACCTGACTGAGGGGGTCCAGCATGCATTAAATATAGAAAACAACATACAGAAACAATAGTCAGAGGGAGGGTGGGGGTGTCAGAGAGAGTGTGTGTGTGTGAGGGAAGGGGAGAGGATTAGATAGGTAGGCTACCAAATAGACTTCATGTGTTGCTTTGTCTGTGTCCAGACTTGGGGCGAGAGCAAGGGCCTGTGGTGTAAAGTGCCACTGATTGTCACACACCTGAGTGTTCTCCGTATTTGACCCATCCCCTGGGGGAGCGGTAGCAGTGCCGCGCTCGGGAATCATATGGTGATCTAACCCCCCATTTCCAACCCTTTGATGCTGGGTGCCAAGCAGGGAGGCAAATGGGTCCCATTTTTATAGTCTTTGGTATGACTCGGCCGGGGATCGAACTCACAACCTCCCAGTCTCAGGGCGGACACTCAAACCACAAGGCCACTGAGCTGGTATGGTGTGGCTGTGTCGGTGGATTTTAGAGTACTCGAGGATGTGTGTCGTATGTGGGGGTATGTATATATAGAGGGCTTTCAGGTGGCATAACACACCCCTTGGCAGCCATAGTGGAGGTGGTACATTTTTGTGCCATTTTTGTAAGGGAACAAATCATTTTGCCACTAATAAATTTGATCAATTTTGTGTCAGCCTTTTAGCTAGGAAATCATCTGGTCCATCACTATCATTGTTATAAACACAGCTGAACTGCACAATGTATCTGCAAGCGTCAATGGCTTGCATGCCAACATTAGCTTTATTATCTCTGCTACATTAGACTGCTGGCTAGTTAGCTTGCTAACAAAGCCAAACACCACGCATCCGTTCAGGTTAACTGAGGTGACTCCTCTCAAGCAATAATGTGTAGACAACATTCCTGTGTCACAACAATCTAAATTTGGAATCATGATGGGCGGCAGTCGTGGTTGCTTGTAGATTTGTGATGCAACTGTAAAGGCTCTCTGTACAGATTTAGCGTTGGTGCTCTGATAGCTGTGAGATTGTGCGTGTATACACAGGGAGCGTATACACGTGCATGCTTACGTGACCACTTCTATCTGAAATGGCCCCTGTAAAAACACCAGTGGACCTTGAGGGACCCCAGATAGAGCAGAGAAGGCGGGAAGGCCAATTACATTACAGTGCAATCACGGTGAAAAAGGAGCCTAGACTTAGGAGGGAGTGTGGATCGTATTACAAGCAAATATGAGAGCTATTGATTTTTCGTGCCCTGGCACCTAGAACACGCGCAGGGACAACGTCAACACAAGTACATTAACAACTCTATATGATTTACATAATGTTTGAGTTGTTGTTCAATATTGATGAGTCCCTTAACAAGTTCATTTCATATGATGCCTACTGGAACTAGATAAAACATTGAACAGATCTGATGATGTAGTTTATAGTGGTGTGGATGGAATTGATACCAAGGAAAGGTAATGTGCTGCACACTGAAAGATGACATGGGAAGCCAAAATCAATTGTAAATCGATTTTAAAAATGAATGGAAATTCGGTTTGAGCTAAACAAAATAGCTGCCTATGAAACCTGGATTTCAATGGGAGAAGCTAAGCATGTGTATTACGCACTCAAATTCCTTCTCTAAAAACAGCTGAAAAAGACAGTAGATGAACACAGCACAATCCTGAACACTTACATTGGAAAACATAAAAACATTTCTGAACCTTCCTCTTATGAATGTCAATAATTGTATGTTATGTTATAATGCTTTTCTTCACAAGCTGTCACCACATACAGTAATACTGTTAAGAGTTACTTATCATCGACACTGAGAGTACTTACTTTTTATCATGACTGCTGCTATCCACATTACCATCAACCAAAATCAACCAAATTGAGAATATTTTTCTCTCTTAGGCAACAGTTTGTAAGGTCTCCTATCCTTAAGTATTTGGGGTGTGCTTGCAGTTTGCACACCCTGGACTCACCCTCGCCCTGGGAGGAGGTAGACTTTGACAAAGGGGTCAGAGTAGCCGTTGTTGTCGCGCGGGGCGAGGTTTCTGGCCTGGAGGACATGGACGATCAAGTTGCCCAGCTGCTTGTCATAGTGGATTTGAAGCTGCAGGACAAAAGCACAATGGATTAGAATGGCATCGAATGCATATGGCGATAGAAAGAATGGAAGATGGAAGATTTTAATTAGATTAAAGAAGAAGATTAAAGTCATCTATCTTTTTAAATGTGTGTTTTAATTTCTGGAGTTTCTCTATCCTTTCTTTCTGTTGTTTCACAGACCTGTATCTCTCCAGAGACGGGGTGGGACTGGGTCTTGGCCCCTTCCGCTGTCTGTAAAACAAGAGAGTTTAGTTTATTTGTAGAGACACTCATCGCATCATGTCTCAAAGGGCTTTACATAGCATCATATACAGCAGTGGTTCTCAAACTGGGGTCCGAGGCCCCCAGGGGTCCTTGAGAGAGTTCTGGGGGTCCCCATCAAAAAGGGGAATCATTTATTTTCTTTATAATTCCTTCTATAATAAGTAACACAATGACAGTGTATGACTATTTTGGTCATGGGTTTCATCATGGGATTCATACATTTTCTGTAATTAAACATTTAAAAGTAAAAAATCTTATCAAATGAGGGTCTGTGGTCTAATTTGTGTCAGTTTAGCGTTCCTTGACATGGAAAAGTTTGAGAACCACTGATATACAGTACCGTAAATTCCGGACTATAAGCCGCACCGGTGTATAAGCCGCACCTTCAAAGTTGACTATTTTTTTCTTATATAAGCCGCACCGGACTATAAGCCGCGGGTGTTTTAATGGTATTTTTTTTTTTTTTTTTTTTTTTTGTGTTTTAATGTTTAATTACCATATGTAAGGGTTCATGCACAGAGGGGATTGTAGAGGAAGCTCCCATTTATTAACATTTCAACAAAACAACATAACACAACACCACCTGTGTTGTTTTTTACAGTGCACACAGTGTCATACAGTGTCATACAGTGTGGTGAAAAGAGGGCAAGAGAGGAAATTAAAACTTATTATAGTTATATAGGATTTATAGTTAGAAAGAGTGCTAAAAAAGAGAGTTTTTTTTTTTTTTTTTTTTGAAAAAATCCATAGATAAGCCGTTATATAAGCCGCAGGGGCCAAAAAAGCCCAAAAAACGGGAAAAAAGGTGCGGCTTATAGTCCGGAATTTACGGTATATACTGTACATACAACGCCCATATTAGTGCATTTATTATATTACTATTATATTATTATATAATAATAGTTATCTTATATAATAAGATATAGATATAGATGAATATATTATCGATTTGTTTCGCTGTATCAATTTAAATAGTTTTTTTGTCTGGGTATCGTGGGTTATGGGAATGATGTGTGGGTGGGTCTGTAAATGAGAGCCTTTATGTATCGTATGTTGTGTGTTTGTTTATGTTGCATTGTACTGTTTTGTGTTGGACCCCCTTGAAAACGAGATGGTTCATCTCAAGGGGCTATCCATGAAATAAAATTTCAAATACATATATCTACAGTACACACATCAGGTTACAGCACATACATCACAACGGGCCTTTTTCACAGCATCAATTTTGTGTCTAAAAGGCAGGGTAAAAACAGGTGCAACCAAAACATTAAGGAGGGCCCCAGCACTGGAACACCTAAACGGATTGGAAGTTGGAAAACCTCATTAATGTTTTGGTTGTACCTGTGTTTACCCTGCCTTTTAGACACAAAATGGCTGCTTCGAAAACGGTCAATTTAGCTCATTCACACATTCTCTTTCTCTCTCTTTCTCTCTCTTTCACACACACACACACACACACACACACACACACACACACACACACACACACACACACACACACACACACACACACACGAACATTCAAATTGTTATTATAGGATACTCCTGCATACACATTTAAATGGCAAACACAAGTACACAAGACACAAATAGATCATCGACATCTCTTCTCTCATTTGGCCGCTTTCTGTTATCACATTTTGTCAACTTAATTGGTATAGCACATTTGTAAAGCAAAGTTTACAATGTGCTTGAAAATGAAAATAAAAAGATAGAAATAAGAAATAAGAAGAAGACTGTGACAGAACGCAAAGAAGGAAATTGGGAGCAGACTCTGGTTAGAGTAAGGGGGGTGGGGGGTGGATAAGAGCACACAAGCCAACAATAAAATGAAAGAGTTTTTTAAGACAACACTGATCAACATAATCTCAAAATCAATTATATCTCTCCTCAGCCAATCAAGACAAAACTCCCGTGTATACTGGCCTTGCTGCTGTGGCGTTTCTTGCTGACGGAGGGGGAGCCTGGCTGCCCGGGGCTGGAGGCTGCTGAGGTGGGGGCAGGCAGCGTAGAGGTGGAGGAGGTGGGAGGAGCCTGCTGCTGGGACACCTTCTGCAGCTCCGCCGCCAGCTGCTTGGGGTCAACGCCTGGAGACCTGGGAGGCCTGTCGCCTAGAGGGGGCGCACATACAGTACAGCCACAGGCAGTGGAGACTGAGTCCACATGCTCTTTTACAGTGATAAACCGCTTCACACGCATACAGTTACGCACAGTGGGGCTGAAACTGACAATTATTATCATTTAATACCAATTCATCTGTTGATTATTTTCTAGACTAATCGATTAGTCATTTGGTCATAAAATGGTGAAAAATGTCGATCACTTTTTACCCAAAGCCCAAGATTACTTCCTCAAATGTCTTCTTTTCTCCTGACCAACACTCCACAACCCAAAGATGATAGCCGTGTTCAGAATGGTTCACTCATTCACTCACTCACTATTCCCCATGCAGGGTTTATCATATAGTGAACTATATGGGGAACGATCAAACAAGTTTCGGACACTACCTCACTCTTCTTCTCCCATGGTAAACACGACAGCATTGCTTTGTGGTATGGGAGAAAATGTAGAGTTCATTCTCTGTTCACTAGAAATTGCAGTGCATTGTGGGTATTTGATAGTGGGACTATATAGTGAATCAAATTAACAGTTGAGAATTCGGACACTACTGTAGTAATCAAAGAAACACACAATCAAAGAAAGACATGTATGTTAGGGTTAATACTCCTGTCAGTGCCCCTGACCAAGGTACTGGTAAAAGAACTGGAGTTGGTCCCCGGGCGCTGCACAGTGGCTGCCCACTGCTCCTAGTTCTAGGAAGGTTCCTAGTAGAGGATGGGTCAAATGCAGAGGATGAATTTCCCCAAGGGGATAAATAAAGGATAACTTATAACTTATAACTTTATAACTAACTTAACTTATAACTTATAACTTAACTAGTAGAAAATGGCCAACACACTATAGTCCACTATTTCTGTAATACCGGTTTCCAACAGGCCTAATAAATTTACTGTCATAGACGAAGACTAAAGAAACAAGAAAATATTCACATTTAAGAAGCTGGTTGGTAATGTTAAAATGTCAAATTAAATATTGTATTTAATAATAAAATAATAATAATAATAATAATAATAATAATAATAATAATAATAATAATAATAATAATAATAATAATAATAAGCTGGTCGAAACTATTAATCCATTCAAGAAAATAGTTGGCAATTCATTTTCTGTCGATCGACTAATCGATTAATCGACTAATCGTTGAAGCTCTACTTGAGAGCTTCGCAGTGCTATGGCAGTGAGTCTAGTGGAGTTTATAAACAAAGGTTCAGACAGGACGATCTTGATCCTCACCGGTTCCACAGTCACTGCACTTCTCCTGCTTGCTCACCTGGTAACCTGTCAGCTTCCTGGTGATAATTGAATAATCAGTGGTTGCCTCGTACTTTCCCATAAACCAATAGCATAGCAACACATCACCTTATACACCTTTGCTCACCTGCACTTTTAGCCTATCACATTGTGGCACTCCCCTTTAGGCAGCCTATCACATGGTTGATGTGTGCATAAATATGCTTTTCTGTGTCTCATTCAGTCTCTCTCATCCTGCTGGCTGACACACACCCACCACCTCCCCGTCTCCGCCAAATCCCTGATCCATCAGTCACCAAGAGGTTCACCAGCACCAGTATCCTGACTCCACTGGGGGGTATATATGGCCGTGCTGCTCGAGCTGATCCAGCTCGATCTCGATATCTCCCAGTGGTGTCAAGCTCCAAAGACTAACTAACTTTCTCATCATAATATTCTGTAACATTCATTCATTGTAATAAATCATTGTTTATCCATCAAGTCTCCTGATTGAACTACTGTTGGCCACTGAGCAGCTCCACTGGAGTTGGGGGTTGAGCAGCCTGGGTGAACCCAGCCTTCAACGTGGCGTCACCCAGCTAGGGGTTCAGTGCCTTGCTCAAGGGCACATCAACAGTAGTTGTCCGATGGGAGAGCATTATTCTCTCACTTTCCCCACCCACATTTTTCCAGTATGTCCAGGGATTGGACAACAACCTTCCTTTCTAACTTCTAGGCTACTTTCTTTAGATAGAAATAGGGCAATAGAAAACATGGAAGGGAAAACTTCAAGACGGATATTCAGGCGCTACGGTGTGGTATAGCTTTTTGAGAACAATCTAGTGTTCTCAGGATGGTTCAATGTGCAGTCAAAGAAAATAGGCCACAATTGATGCCTGAAAGAACGTGAGAAAGGAGAGACTGGTAGATGAAAGCAATGTGAGAAGAGAGTGTAAAAAATGCAAGAGCTAGGAGGTAATTAAGATATGCTAAAGAGGAAGAGGCAGGGGTGACAGTGGCCAGAAAGAGAGACGTCGTGAAGGCGCCGGGTTTAGAAGAGGGGAGATCTCACCTTTGCTGTGCTCCTGAAGGTCCAGGTGCTGGGAACCCTCAGGGTCAGCCAGCATGTTGAGATCACTGAAGAGTAGAGAGAAATGGGTTATATGATATTGAAAATGAAAACTCGATAAAAAAAGGGAGTAAAAAAAAAAGAAAAAGAAAAAAGAAATAAAGCTGAGGAGACGAGAAAAAATATTAAATGTCAAGTCAATAGAAGAAAGATGATGAGAATAGACGGATGAGTCAGACTTGAGACGGAAAGCCCCCAAACAACTATGAATCACACCTTCAGTATATTGATATTCTGTGGACAGCAAAGCTCGTAATCATGACTTGCTTCAAATATTTAAATGGGGTTCTAATCTGAGGGTGCACATGGCATAATACATTAACGGATGATTTAGGTGGAAAATCCTGCTTTTGGAAGTCAGGACAATCAATGACTGTGGAAAAAAAGAGAGAAGAAGAATGGGAGAAAGCATTAGGGAGATAGAGGCAGGAAATGGAGAGAGACCAGCGATTGGATTAGCAGTAGACGGAGAGGAAGACGGATTTGAGAGTGATGATGAGAGACAATGAGAAAGGAGATAGAGAAAAATGTGAGAGAAGGATGAGCAAGGAGAGGAGAAAGAGAGAGCATGAGAGAGAGGGAGGACCCGTTTCTATGACAACGGTCCCTGCATTAACCAGCAAAAGGTTGCTGCGGTTTGCCCTTTTGTTTGCCCGGTGTTTTGGGGGCCTGAAAAGGCAAACTTGTGAAACTGGGTTCATACCGCGTAAACTGGCATTCATTCAAGAACACTCAAGTCATAGAATTAACCATTTATTGCATAAATGAATATAATGCATACAATTATGTTTGGCGTTGAAGGCTCCGCTCTTAGAATTAATTTAATATTTAATTTAATATTTAATTAATTTAATTCTCCCTGAACTCGGCTCAGCAGCATGCTACGCCGAGCAGGGAGCGCAAGCAGAATCCCCCATGGGAATAAAATATTCCAGATACATTTAAACCATAGAAATTAAAAGAGGGAGCCTAAAAGCAAGACATGGAAACATGTTCATTTTTTGAGCCATGCAGACTCCAGAGCTACAATACATGATAGCATTTGCATTTGATCTAAAAGGTGGAGGTTGGGGTGGAGGTGGCAAAGCGTTTGCCAGCAGCCGCACGATCCAGCAAGGATCCAGCAAGGTGGGGAACAGATCAGTGAGTGAGAGGCTGCCCTATTTAAACGGACCGCCTTGTTGTGAGAATGACTGTGATTGGAGAATTGGTTAAACGGTGAACCAAACAGAGGCTGTCAGCTGGTACAGCTGGGGCGTCGACTATGACATCATGTCTTGAATGAACTAACGCAGGCTTCATATATGCAATTCTTGTGAAAACTGTGATGACACGGCCCCACTTCGCGCATGGCTATTACATTTTCAGCCTAATAGGCATGCGCGAATAGAACAACAAGAACAATGGCGGGCCCATCGAACTGTTTGTGCAGCAGACTCTGCTGAGTTTATTTAACGGTTCTCCAGGAAAGTCCATGGTCACTCTGAGTAACAACCTCACTTCATCGTCCGTGCAGAGTGCAGACAAAAGTATCTGTTTTTGAACATGCTTTCGCCATGTTTGTTTGTACTCACCACGCTGTAGAAGGAAGCGTTTTTACCCAGATGTGTGGTGTTAAGTTGCAAAGTTACACTGCCACCTACTGGCCTGGCATGCATACTAGAGTGTTTACAATTATCGAGAAGGCCAAACCACAACAAAGGTTTGCCATTTCATGCAGGAACCGTTGCCATATAAATGGGTGCAGAGAGAGAGAGGTGATGGGGGGGGGGGGGGGGGGGGGGGAGCTAGATGAAGTGACAAAGAATATACTCACAGTCTGACACACAGCTCAGCCTCATTGCACTGTTGTCCCACAAGCCCTTGCACCTCTTCGTATGTCTTCCCCGTCAGAGGAACGCCATTCCACTCCAGGACTTGCATTCCTGCACACATTTACAAGATGGCACACAGGGATACACAATCAATCCAAAATATACACAATTAGTGTCTAATGATTCCATACTTTTATCTATATAATTTATACAACTTCCACCTCAAACAAAGAAAAAACAAGGAATTGATTCCAAAGGTATGCAAGTAAAAGAGTAGACGTGAGCAGCTGTTTACATTGTGAAAGGGATCAATACTGTATATTCTAATCACCAATTCATGAGAATGAGAACTGATGAGTGACCAGGCCAAAGTCAATGAAAATAAGGGGTCTAGGTCTAATATATAATTTGATTCAATTAAGATCTGTTCCAGAAATGACAAGTGTCTCCTTGAGCAGAGATAGACCCTTAACTTATAGTAAGTTCAGCACTGAGAGCTCACCAGTCCAGACAGCACAGCAAACAACCACTCCATCAGCCAAAGCACACCCTGCTCTGTGGCAGGACTTACACCGTTTGAAACAGCCCAGCAGCAGGGTCCTCTGTTTGCGATGGTACTCTCGAGCTGCATGTGTGAGTGACATGGAAGCTGCTATAGGTTCATTCTGATAACATTCATTGAATTGGATGTATGCCTTGCACACGTGTTACACTTTGCACACATTCAAAGAAACGTACATTTCAGTGATCAGACAAAGATGCATGCATCAACACATATACCGTACTCTCTCTCTCTCTCTCCCTGACACCTCTACATCTGCTATGGATTTGACAGCATTTCCCCATATTTACACCACTCAGACGTCATGTTCCAGTGGGAACATACAGTATACAACGAGTACACTGCAGTCATTCTGCTCAGTGCTGATGACAGGGTTATGGATGTTACCATGATTGATTTGTCATCTCCACTAACAACACCACAGATGCATCTTGAGATCTAGCCAATAGGTAGATCGTGATCTACCGGTTCATCTTGGTCCATCAATAAGTTAACCTGACAGCTGGCTTGCAAGGTTATCAATAAGTAGCTCGCCAAAGAAATCCAAAATGTATTTATTTTTATTTTATTTTATTTTTAATGCCTAAACTAAATCCCACTCATGTACAGTATAGCTAACCCTGTATCTACAGTATTTAACTTCATGACATGATTAAATAATGTTAAATAAATAATATAATACTAAAATGTGCTAAATATGTCCTTGGGGGATACAAGGGGAAAAGAAATAGCTTGTGACTAGTCTTATTTGTTGTAAGTAGCTCTCATCCTAAAAAAGGTTGGGCACCCCTGATCTTGACTGTTGGACTGAGAAAAGCATCAACATTATTTCCCTGTGAATAGACAAGACTAGGGCTGGCTTCTGCCAATGTCTCGGAGGAAGTATGGAGCCAGTTTCGGCTCTCCCCAGATCGGCAGAGGGTGGAGCAGCAACCAGGATAAATAAATTAAAATTAGCACTAATGGGGGATAAAAATTTGATAAAAAATCAGGAAAAAGAATATAAAAATAAATAAAAAATAGACAAGACTAGTCGAGGATGGACTGGACAATCACAGAGTCCGAATGAAATGTTCTGAGGTCTCTGAATGGAGAATGTAGTGTAAGGTGGAGAGACGTGTTTGGGAAATGACACTGCTTGCAGAATCTTCTCTCCTCTGTCCTGTCCACTCCATGCATGAATACCCTGGTTAGCTGGACAATACTTCAAACTGCCTCTGCTGCGTTTCTCTCTCCCTGTCTCACCACACATACAGTACAGTACATCACCAGCTTGGCAGCTTCACAAAGGCGGGGGCCACAGGTTTACCAATTTACCATGGTAAAGAGGACTATAATTAGACTGATAGAGAGACTGAGAGGGCGAGAGGGGTTAACTGTTAACTGTCCTGTGAAATCAATATACCTCATGAAATGTGTTCGGGTTCCCACACAGCAATTTATCCTGAGGTAGTGTCAGTGAGAGGTGTGTAAGGCTGAGATCACAGGTTGTAGGTACAGTATATCTGTAGGATAACGTACAATGGCTACTGGCTTGGTTGAATAAATAGTTACAGCTGTTTCATTCTATTTAGACACGCACGTAATGGTACTGCTTGCATATTAATTTAACCGTATGCATAGCTAGTACATAATTTATTGAAAATTATATATTGCATGGAATATATCACTCATAATTCACCTGAAAGATCCAATGAAAACACAACTCCATCGCTTTCTAAACGCTCAACCTGTAAGCTTTCTTTTTCTTTCTCCTTTTTCATGACCAAACGTGAGTTATGGCTCATTGCTGGCAGGTGATCAAACTAAACGCAAATTAAGTCCTATTTTTGTCATCGTTCCGCCTCTCTAACACACATCGTGCGTCCAATTCTGATTCAATTTTGTCAACCTCGAGGTATCTCAGATGCAGTTATGCATGTAAATCACATGTTTAAGGATCTTAAAAACGGATGTAGGCCAGAAAGACATGACAACAAATCGTCAGACTATCCTACTATTTATACCTGGCACGGCTGGCAGCAAAAGTTGAGTGCATCAACAGAATAGGTGCAGTACACACAGCATTGTCTTCCATCACGTTTGTTTTTGTTTTTTCTTAGCACATCAAACTGATTGAAGAGCATAGCATTTAGTGAGGGACCTTACCTTCTAGAATCTTCCCTGTCTGTTCTGCAGATCCACCAGGTAGGACTTTGGCAACATAGGCTCCGATGTCTCCATTACTTCCTGGGACCTCTTTCCCTCCAACCACACGGATGCCTAGTCCATTTCCTGGTTCGGAAGACAAACAAAACACCGGTGAGTGGGACTCAGAAATAGACATAAATAGAAATAAACATTACTATAACTGTAACTGTAAAACAGACAAGAGAGAAGAAAAGACAACCTGGGAACTCATACACAGACAGTCACCAACGTACATTCCAACCCCTGTACTGCGTATATACAAATCATCACACACGGACCTATTATTTCCAGGGATCACACATCAATAAGCCTTCAACAGAACCAGAAATCCTAGGGACAGAATGAGTCAGTTCAGCACCCAGTCCTGTAAACAGATGGCATTCCTTTGTGGGCCGCTTTTTAATTGCATGAGATAATCAGTGTGTGAAGGATAGCCTACTACGCCATTTTGAGCATGGCAAGGACTGATGTGGACCAGAGCCAAATCAACAAAGCCAGGAAATGAAATGTCTGTCTGCTTTCGGCCTGAAGGAGTGGTATGATGGAACACTATGGTAAAAGTGACTTGCCAGTTTGTTGAGGCTTGCCATAAATACTATATAAAATATATGTAAGGGATAATGTATTGTGAGCCGGTGATTACTGGCGAAATAATGACCGACAGGTGAATGATTGAGCCCGACGCGCAGCGGAGGGCTTAATCATTCACCTGAAGGTCATTATTTCCAGTAATCACCGGCTCACTATACATTATCCCGCTTAGAACACGGCCTACAACTAAATTATTTCAGTAATCTGACAAAAATAATTATTCAAATAGATTTTTTAATAGCGTTTTCAACGACAAAGCGGTTTCATTCGTAATTGGCACACAAGACATCACAGCTGCAACTGGTTGGCCTAATTAGTAGTGTCTGCAGACAAAATGCTCTTATCAACTGATTAATCCAGGTGTGGCAGAGCAGCGGTCGGTTGTCGAGAAATAATGACCGGTGAATCTTGTTGATTGACCAATCAGAATCGAGTATTCAAGAGAGCCGTGTTCTAAATATAAAATAAATACCCCCCCCCAGGTCATTGCTCCACCGCCTCTACCGATCTGGGGAGAGTTGTAGACTAGCAGAAGCTTCTTCCGATACATGTGCAGTCACCAGCGACTTCTTTTCACCTGGCAACGAGGAGTTTCACCAGCAGGACGTAGGAGAATCATGCTATTCCCCCCAGTTCCCCTCCCCCCCGAACAGGTGCCCCGACTGACCAGAGGAGGCACTAGTTCAGCAACCAGGATAGATACCCTTAATCTGACTTCCCACCTGCAGACACGGCCAATTGTGCCTGTATGGATGCCCAACCAAGCCGGAGGTAACACAGGGGCTCGAACCTGCAACCCTCGTGTTGGTAGGCAGGGAAGCTGACGCTGCACTACCCGGACACCCACTGCATTCTATTTTATGATCATTTAAATCAGTGGTTCCCAACTTATAGGATCGCAACACTGTGGGGTCGCCTGGAATTCAAATAGGGGCGCCTGATTTTCATTTTATTTTTTACACCACACACAATTTAATACTACCAAAGATGATTAAGGTCACTTGTGATTTTTTTGGGGGTTCTTTTTTTAGTTTGAAGTGATCATCTCTAAAATTTCAGCTTTGTTCTCAGGTGACATCCAAACAGTGTTGCATTACAGTATGTGACATTACTAATGTCACATGTCACTATATAATGTCTTAGACTGTTTTCAATAATGAAGACTACTTCACTAGTCAATGATTGTTTATCCATCCCATTCACTAATCCATGGTTCCTTTCCATTCATCTCTCTCTCCCCTGCAGCAACGCCCTCAGGTTACATCAGCCATTCATAAATATGCACGCCCTCTTTATCCCTGTCCAATCAATGTCTCCCACGCTTTCCCTCTCTTCGGCCGTTGGCCAATCACCTAAATGAAGTTCTATTTAAGACTCTTGCAAGTCGTAACTCACTCTGTTTGTTCACCCATATAGCTGCTGTTCCTGCGTAGCTGCTGCTTCGCCCCTCCTCCTCCCCTGAACACCACCAATGTCATGACTCCAGTAGAACTCCCTATGGGGGTTCTCTATCCTATAAATCACTGACGTCCTCCTCTCGGCTCAGAGGAGCGTCATCATACCATGGAGTCATTCGCCAAATCTAAGTGTTGTTTGTTTATCATTAAAGTTTATTGTACTTTCCTTCTAGTCTCTCATTATTGAAATACTGCAAAGGTTTCCATCAATGGACCATAGCCTCAATCAACATTGTGAGTGACTCTTATTTTTTTTATTTAGATGAACATCTTTGAGATCAGGATTCTGAGAATAAAGTCAGAATTCTGAGAATAAATTCAGATTTCTGAGTTACTGTCAGAATTCTGAGGAAAGAAGTTAGGGTTTTGAGATTAAAGTCAGAATTCTCAGATTAAAGTCAGAATTCTGCAGGGAAAAAGAAGCATACTATGGGACATCACTGACGATGTCATTGATGATATTATCGATGGTGTACCAGAATTTGAATGTCTCAGGTCCCTACATTTTTGCGACTTCAAAGTAGGGTCACAAGCCAAAAAAGGTTGGGAACCTGATTTAAAAGCAGCTGAATTAAAACATGTGTAATGCCTAAGCTATTCACCTTATGTAGCCCCACCCACTTGACTCGTTTGTGTTATGACTTCCTGTTCAAAACGCCGGCTGTTTTACGTAGTCAAACCAGAGATCGTCTCTCTGGTCAAATCTAGTGACTCACTGGAAGCAGGCTGCCGGGATAAGCTCTGTCACAGGAAGTGTCAACACAATCGGTTCCGATTGTGTTTAGCAAGCAATGGCGTCAGTAAAAAAAAAGGGGGGGGGGGGGGGGGCTGTATCACAATAGCTTTTGTTACATGCCCCTTTGAACACATATTATTCCTGGTAGTGTTAGTGTGCTGTGCTGCTGTTGTTGAATAAAAAGGAGTAATGTGTGATACCTTTACCTGAGACACTGCGGTCTTTTGGATCCCTCTGCAGTTTGACTCTGAGGTGAGGGAAGGGGTAGTACGGGCCTTTCCCCTGTGACACATACACTCCGGTGAGATGTTATGGAAGCACAAACTGACAACAGTTAAGTATGTATGGATACCTTGTAAACATGCAGGTTCATGTGGCCCAAGTGCCTTTGCTCTACCGTGTATACGAGTGTACAAACTGCATCTAGATTGCATGACGACCGTGTGAGTGGATGAGGGTGTATGTGTTTGTCCTTTGTCACCTGTCTCCTCTCCTGTCCGTTTTCTGACCGTCCGTCTCTAGGCTTATCAAACCAGTCGGTCTCTTCTTGTCTAAGGTGGTAGGCTTCAGGAATAAAAACAAGCATCACTTCAGAACCAAGCAGATAAATCTGCACTTATTCAACCTACCACAGGGAACTGGTTTCTTCAATTCATTGAAAGGTTAACATGATGTTAAGGGTAAGTTCATTTGTGAATTTGTTATGACATGGGGATAGAGGGACAGATATGAGGAAAGTACAAGAGCTAATTCATATTTTACTTTCTTGTCAAAAAGATTCCAAGGAACGACATCACAGTTATATAAGCAGCTAAAATAATACACTTTGAGTGAGAGTGAACAATTATGTAGTATTTGAATCTAAGCCTGGTGATTTTTTATGAGTGTAAATGTTGGGTATACATATGTCTCACTATGCTCTAACTTCAATTGTTATCAATGTGCATGTGCTCCCTCCAAACCATGCGTGATATGTAGTTTTATTGAGGAATCATAATTCAGTTATGAAGTCAATCTGAAGGAATTTGTTTTAAGGATGGCATGTTCAAGCGGTCATTCACAATCTGTTGAATGTCTTAAACCTTCCCAACATTTAGTCATAATTTTATGGAGATGCATGTGCATTTAACTTCTGGTGCAAGTTAAGATGTTAGCTTATGGATGATTGGAGAATTGAACTAATACTCTACCAGTGGTTGCATCGTCTCTGTTCAAAGCCATCAGGGAATCACTTAGGGCTGTAACCAAGGCAAATGGATTTACATCGCATAATACTGGGACCCATGTGATGCCATCAACAAGTGTCATATAGTAATGCTGCATTCAAGACAGCTCAGAACTGGGATTTTCTTTTTACATCCAAACCAAAAGGATAAACAATGGCATTTTCTTGAGAGCCCTGGACTTTGGCATTGAAAACGGACACATGTTGCATCCCCTTTTATATGACAACACTGCTCTCTCTTCAGCTCAGAAAGTCCCCAGTTCCAAGCTGTTTTGATCACACTTGAATTATTATGTATGGACATAGAAGGCAATGATGGGGAACATGGTTTAGTCATGGCTGTAGTTATCTGCAGAATAAGCATTGGAAATAAATATAAGCTTAACTTTTTCATTAGTTTTTAATCTGTGAGCATTTGTAAAATAGCATGTACTTATTATATTAGGTGGGGCAGTAACACTTAAAGGTCTTGTAAAAAACACACACACACACACACACACACACACACACACACACACACAAAGATGCAAAGAGAAGGCATACATGTGTAGCATGCAAGCAACATATAACTCACTGATGTATTACGATACATCCATGCAAGTACACACAACAAGCCATGCAAGTTAAGGTTTAATATTTATTACACATAAAATAGTGTTGTACTCAAATAACATGCATTTAAAACATAGTTTACCTATTGAGTTGACCTATAACTTAGTATCATGACAAATGCATTTAATCCAAAAATATATTTGTGAACTTAAATAACAATCAGAAAATATATCAACAATGTCCAGCATTCACAGCACAGATCAACTATCCCAGGATCCAAAAATATAATACATATATCTGATGTCAGTATTATCATTTTGAAAGAAGAATTCTTATTTTCAATGAGTTGTCTAGATCAGTGTTCCCCAAAGACTGGGTCGGGACCCACCAGGTGGATCGGAGGAGATTTTGTTTGGGTCCCCAAATAAATTTGCAGAATTTCTGTTAGTCTTTTATTTAAAATGTGTATATTGTTTTACTGAGAGCAAATAAAAACAATGAGACAGCCCGTGTTAACTCCACCTAAATGCATTTATTTGGTCTAATTTATAATGTATTTGATGTGTATATGTTTTCAATAACTTATGCAAAAAGCAAATTTATGATTTACCAAACGTATTCCTTCCGTATTCCAAACGTAAACCAACCATTTCCTTCGAAATGGCTGGTTTACCTATTGAAGATAATAGGTGATGTGGAACTTTCAGTAAAAAAGGAACGTTCATTTATTCACAAATTCGCTCTTCTCATGATTTATAGATCAGCCTGTTGTGAATTGGTTTGTCATTTTTAAAGTCGGCCCCCAGAAGATAAGTTTCGGAAACACTGGTCTAGATTGACAACATCCTGTACCAATTACATCAATTTTGTTGTGGAGGCACTTTTTCAGTGTATCATTAATGTGTGTGTGTGTGTGTGTGTGTGTGTGTGGGGGGGGGGGGGGGGGGGGGGGCATGTTCTTAGCTTATCTAACCTGAGTTTTGAAGAAGGATTATTCTGCTATAGTGGCTCAAGCCTTGTGTGCTTAACAAGAAGGATTTGAAAGACTATGGAAATCTTCTTTAAGACTCATGGAATAATGCTTTATTTTTCAAGTGGCTGTATTGAAACACAAACAACAGCATGCTCTATATAAAATGCAGGCTGCCAAAGAGAGAGATAGCTATGCGAGGAGGACAACCTCCCACACAATATACTGTAGCTGTAAAAGAAAGATAATACTGCATGGTGCAATGAACATATATAGAAATATACAAACAGAAACACAATGCATGCATAAAGATACATTCAAACAAACCCCAACAGAAAAGAATGCAAGATGGACAGAAACATGCATGCAAATCAAAACTCAACAGTTAAGCCTAATACATTGACATACAAAATAAAAAAAGATGATAGGCTACATTCACTGAGATACACGGATAAACATGAAAACACAGACACACGTGGATATTTGATAAATATGCAGTAGCTAAATATCCTAAAGGTTACAGAGTGCATGCAAGAAGTACCACATCCAAACAGTCCCCAAGATGAAACACTGAATAGGAAAAGTGTGACATTGTGACAAGGTTGTTTTTTACCTTCACTGTCTGACATGGTGCCCTGAAGGTCATCCAGCATTGCATAGCCCCTACCCCTGGTTGGCTCCTCCCTCATATGCTCGTGTTGCTGGGAGTCCTGCAAGGACAGGCATGAACCAAACTGGTCTCTTGAATCAGCAGAGATGGGTGGCAGAGGTCCTGCTGATGCTCGGGCCATGCCCATAGGCTGCCCAACAGGGCTCAGTGGACTCTCTTCCTCTGAGTTCTGGGCCACTATGGGGATTCGACCACGGCCACTTTGCACAATAGGCAGACTTGTGGGTTTGGTCCGACCAGATGGGGTCTGGTAGCTTGACCCATCCCCAGATGCTTCACCGTCCCCCTTAAGCCTAAGGGATGAGCTAGAAGGGTCTCTTTTGATGGACAAGTCGAGGCCATAGCAAGAAGTAGGTCTGGACGAGGGTCTAGAGCGGCTACCACTAGGATAGGCAGAGTCCAAGCCCAGGCCCTGGCTCAGGTTTAGTGAACCAGCCAAGTTGGCACCCAAGGTGGAACCCAGGTATTTTTGCTGCTCTGCAATATTCTTGCGTAGGCCAAAGGTAAGCTCATCTTGCATGAGTCGGCTGGATCTTGGGGATACACTGCTAGTCCCAAGATAATTGGTATAGTCTGTCTCCAAACCTCTGCTGTCTGTAATAGAGGAGTACTTGGAGGAGATCTTAGGATCTATTAGTGGAGCCTTGTGTTTTTGGTATAGCATTGATGCTGGAAGTTGCTTAGCTGCCTGCTTCTCTAGAGTAAGTCTACTGATGCTATACTTCTCTGACTTTGGGTAGTGTCTTTGGGAGTAACTAGAGATGCCAGTGCTAGGGGTATAGTAGTGGTGGGAGAGACCAGCCAGTTGTTCTAAGCTTTCTGTCCCAGTACTTCTCCTGAACTCTTGCTTCAGCTGCTGCTTCAGGAGCTTCAGTTCATAGGGCTCCTCCATCGAATCCTCCTCATCAGGGGTTTTTCCATAAGTATGGAGTCTGGCTGCAGAACCCAAGTAGTCAGTAGACCCTAGATCTGCTGCACTTCTGCGCAGCAACTTCTCTGCCTTGGCTAGCTCCCTCTCAGCCAGGCTATAGGACGCAGATAGGCCTGTGGAGCCCTTGGCCAGTTCTGCAGCATCTTCTAGCAGGATGTAACTCCGGGGTGTATGGTGGTCCACATCTGTATAATAGGAATCAGAGACAGTTGACATGGGGCTCCCTGCAATACTTCCCCCTTCTAAGGCTCGGAGGTCCAGGTGGTTGCCATATTTGTCATATTTGACTCCCAGGTAGGCAGATGATGTGGGATCTGGCTGGCGGCTGATGACATCATATTTGGTTGCATCCAGCTCTGAGAGGAGGGCTGCTTGCCTGGCTGCTTTCTGTTGGAGCAGGAGCATCTGGTGGTAGCTTTGCTGCTGGGAGCTAGTGAGCGAGGGGACAGATGAGTAGATAGATTGAGACTGGTAGGACTGGGGGGTCTGGTAGAGAGACTGCTGGTATTGGCTTTGAGGGTACTGGTATTGTGAGTATTTCCCATATTCATGTTTTGTTTGAGGTGGGACAAACTCCTCCAGTTCTGACTGTGGTGCTGTCCTAGGACGCTCAAGACCATGACCTCCAATCTCCTCATCTTCACCACCTCCACGGCCACCTCTCGTCTCCCGGATGTTACTGACCTCACTGTCTGACATGTAGTCTCTGTCTTCAGCCACGCTCTGCAAATAGGCCCTTTCCCTCTTCTCCCTCTCCTTCAGTAGCGCATCTTTTCTGCGATTAATGCCCATCTCCAAGTACCTAAGCTTGGCATCAATCTCTTTCTCCTCTTCATCTAGCTCTGCCTGCTTTTTGCGGAGCTTGGACGACTCACGCTCCACCAGATCTAGCTCACGATCAATGTCTTGTAGGATCTTGGCACGTGCCATGTTAGAATTGCGGCACATTCTCCGGCGGGCAGAACCAGTGTTGTATGCTGTCTGGCCACTGGCAGTTGACTCATCCTCTGAGGGTGGATTGGGGAGAGTCCTCTTCACCTTCTTTTGAGTGCCTGTCGGTGTACCACCAGAGCCTTTCCCCTGTGGGGGAAAAAAATAAAACATTGCATTAGTTTATGCAGGACACAGAAGTCATAGTCTACACCCCAGCTGTAATCAGCTGAAAACGTCAATTGGATCAGCGTTTCTAATCATTCACCAATCACATCCATTCTCACATCAAGGCATTCCATTTAAATATGCCTCCGTCCTACAATGAGCTTTGCTACTCCAATACTGCCACACACATCACCGCTGCTGCTGCTGCCTAAGCTTTGCCTCCACCACCCCAGCCTCTATCTTTCTAGTTCAGAGTCTGCATGGCTCAAAGGCTAAACATATATTCAATGTCTTGCTTTGGGCTCACTCTTTTATACCCATGGCTGATTCTGCATTGCACTCTCTGATTGGCTTAGCATGCTGCATGCCTAATTGAGGGAGCACCTTCTGTAAAGAGTGGAGTCATACATAACTGTATTTCCATTTGTGGCAATAAATGGTTAAATCTATGACAAGAGTGTTGCTGACTGATATATATGTGCTGAACTAGTTCTTGTTTATGTTGAGTTTTGTTTTCTTGTGTTTCTTCTTCTTCTTTTATATATATAAATATATATATATATATAATATATATATATATATATATATATATATATATATATATATATATATATATATATATATATACATACATACATATAACTTCCTTTCCTCCAACAAGAATGAGTCAGCTGGACATACTCTGCAGAACTTGGAAAATGACTTTCTCTTACCCTTATTATGCAAATTAAATAAACTTGAGAGAATTGCTAAATCTTGCATGATTTCAATGATGCATTCAAATTAACAAGGAGCAAAAATCGGGGGAAAGTGGATGAATTCTAGTGTCTGTCTGCCTTAATTATACTAAGTTAAAACATATGACTGCATGAAAGCTTGTTGGAAAACAGTTTATTGATTACCCTTTGTGCTTCCCAGTAAGATAGGTATCCCTGCCCACAAGTGTTCCAGACTGCTCACAAAATTATACCTTCTGGTCTCAAAAGAAGTCATTTATTCACATTAGGCCTCTATGGATCTCTGACAGCTCAATATTTTCTTGCAAGCTCAGCTTTTTGTCCAGCCTTTTATGTATGTATGAGGTTCTCAACAGTGAATCGCCAAGGCATGAAACTGACTATCATACCCCTTGAGGGCCAGAAGCAAAATAAGAAGCCTAAGTTTGTGTGTGTAACCTATGAATAAATCTTTCAGTTATTTCTTTTTACTCCGCTGCATGTCCCCCTGTATGTCTGCCACCCAAAATCAAATTAGAGGTTTGCAGGGAACAGTTTACTTCAAGTGCTGCTCAAAATGCATTATACGGCTAAAGTGCATGAATCTTACAAGTGGAATAATGCAGAATTTAGGCATTACCATAATGAACATTCCAGTCTGCATTTGTTAACTTCACGACTGTCCCCATAAGCGAGAGTTGAGAGGGGTTGTCAGTCACTTGCCCTAGTCTGAGGTTACAACGATGCCATGGAGAACGAATTGAAATGGATAGAAACAGTGGCAGTACACAACATAATTTCCAGATGAGTACATTTCACGTTTCAAATCTAATTTAGCATTATATTCTCTTAAATATCACATTAAATGTTAAATGTGAATGCATCTGCCATTCCATCTAGAGCTTTTATTTAAAATATTGAGCTGCTAAGGTCCAACTGTGGTTCTGATCCTGTGACAGTTGACCCGAAAAAATGATGCCTAAAGCCTGTTAACACATTCACTGCCAGCCGTTTTTTCAATACTGTAGGTAGCTTCTGCCAAGGTTTTTTTTTGAGGATTCTGGCTCATCTTTCAAGAGCCGAGGATTCTTTTCTGTTAGGATTTTGTGAACACAAAATATCTCAAAAGAACTAATAGAATGTGTGCTTTCTCTGTCTAAAAGAGTTAGTTTGTAGAATTAGTAGTTATGTAGGAATTAGCAGTTGAATACAGCATGGTTTCAGCGTCTGAAAATTTAAGCTGAGATAAATGGCTTTTTGTGAAATTCGATAGAACAGTCACTTTAACCATTTATTTTTGGCGTAAGACGTCAGACATCTAAACAATAGTTTTGAACAGTAATTTCCTCCATAGCAGCAGGAAACCCCCCTCTCCTTCAAACTCCTCCCTCCGTGTGTGTTTTCCTCCTCCCTCCGTGGCTGCACAAGCGAGGCTCTGCCTGTCTGTGCTGCCTGGCTGCTGGCGGCTGCTCTTTGGGCGAGTCTGCATGGGGCTCGTTCGTTTCGGTTGTGGGCTCAGCTGGAATGAAGCTGCGTGCGATTGTGGGCTTTCTGCCGGTGTTTCAAAGTGTGTTGCACCCATAATCTATTATGCAAATTTGCAATCCCCCACCGCCAGCTCCCTGCGCGAAAGCGAAAGCGTTTTCGCCAATCCATTTTACAGTATGAGAATGGTTTCCTCGCGCGTTCCCCTGCAGTTTTGGCTTGGCTTTTTCTAGTCTGGAGAGCACTGTCGCCACTTAGTGGGTCGGTGGAATGGGTTGTACACGTTCGGTGGCTTCCATATTTATATAGGAGATGTAAAAGGGTTAGATCAACGTCCCACCGTCAAAATTTTTTTTTTTTTTTTTGGGACGAGTTGACTCGCCATTGGCAGTCAACCGTTGGTTTCTGCTTGACGAGTTGACTCGCCAATGGCAGTGAACGTGTTAAAGATATATATGTGCTGAGCTAGTTCTTGTTTATGTTTTGTTTTTTGTGTTTTTTCCCCATGTCTTCTTTTTATGTCCTCTTGTTTCGTTCTGTTGTTCTGTTTTGTCCTACTGGTACTGTATATGCTGGTAGAACACTGGTGATTTTAGTTTATGCAGTAATGCAATTACCATTGCATTCTATCACACTTCTAAAGATATAGTTGAAATATATTATATTATATACTGTATACAATCAACCAAAACATAATTTGTGTGTATTGAAAGAAAACTACCCTATATTAACCCACAATCTTAGCAGGTCTAATTTGCAATGAAAAGCACTATATTTGATTAGGAGAGGTGAAAATCATTCAGAGAATTCCACCAGGCAGTATCAACAGCTATAGAAGGAACTTAAACGCTAAAATAAATACATTTCCTTTACAGCAGTAAAATCTAAGGCTGCTATAATGAGCCAGAGAGAAATAAAACTGACCGGCAACATCATTTTAGTATTATGATGGTATATTATGCAGGGGTTCCCAACCTTTTTTGGCTTGTGACCCCACTTTGACGTTCCAAAAATCTAGGGATCCGAGATGTTCAAATCTCGGTACAATATCGGTAATATCATCAGTGACATGACATCATCAATGATGTCACATGTAACAGTATGGTGACTTTTTTTCCTCAGAATTCTGACTTTAATTGTAGAATTCTGACTTTTTTCCCCTCAGAATTCTGACATTAAAATCAGATTGCTGATTTCTCCCCCTCAGATTTCTGACCCCAAGGTTGGGAACCACTGTTGTAATGCATAGTACTGTACTAATCACTAAGGAAAGTTAAAGCACAAATAAGGCCCTCGTTTTCATAAAGACAAAATTATGCCAGTGTTAAATGTAATGACAATTATATACTCACAGTGTAGCTATCGCCATACTGTGTACCAGATGACGCTCTTTCTTCTCCTGTTGGACTCATAGGCTTAGGATCAGACATGGATCTCTGCATGACCTTTGGTCCCCTAGGACTTGCTGGAGAGAGGTTCAGTGGTTCAGTAGTACTTCCTCTTAGTTTTTGTGGGCTTGTGTCACCCAGTGATTTCTCATAGGAGACAAACTCAAGGGATTTGCTAGGAGATATACAGGGGGATATAGGGGAATAGAGTACTTTGGGAGATTTGGGAGGGGCTTGAAGGGTGGAGGACTCAGCTTTGAGGTTGGGGGACTGGCCTATTTCTAAGGGAGTGGGTCGTTTCTTTGGTGAGGTCCGTTCAGAATCAGACAGCTCCATTCTGGTGTCCATTCTTATGTTCCCTTCTGTGTCAGTCTGTATAGAGATCTCTGTGTGAGCTTGAAGAGACATGTCTGACTGCCCATTTCTATCTCCCCTTGCAGTGCGAGGCCTGCTTCGCCGGCTTCTTGACTGAGCTTCCCACTCCTCTTGATCCTCATCATCCGTCTGCACGCAACTATCAACACTCTTTTTAGCAGTCCTCTTCTTCCTCCCTGCTGTGTATGCTTTGCTGACTGCATCATCCTCTTCATCTGTCTGGCACCCGCTATCTGTGATCTTTCGGGATAGCACTGTGCCATCAGGTCCTAAGACGACTGCTTCCTGTGGGCCACGCCCCGGTACATCGGGATACATCTGCCGACGCTTTTGCTCCTCCAGTTGCACACGGAGCTGCTCTTGGAGCCTCTGAATCTGCTCAAGTTGCTGCTGCTGCTGGGCATAGGTCTCTTTTTGCATCATAAGGTGAGCCTGTCTCTCCTCCTCCTGCTGGGCCAGAATATGCTGCTTCATGGCCTGCAGCTCCTCCAGCTCCTTTTGTACAATGAGTTGCTCCTGTTCACGGAAACGTTGTATCTCGTGGCGCTCCCACTCTAACTCTTCAGCCACACGCTGTTGCTTGAGCTTCTCCATCTCTAGCCTGTCACGCTCTGCCTGGTACTGGCCATCCCCAGGAACCATGGGTGAGGACAGCGCCTCCAGTGAGGCAGCTATGGCCTCCAGGGACGCGTCCGTGTAGGTGTCAAGGGATAGTGATGTTGTTGTGGTGGTGACACCATCAGCAGCCCTGGTACCCTCCTTGGAGATCTCCAGATTCAGTGGGGCATCTCCTTGCTCTCCCGTTGCAGTAATGGAGATGGTAGAGAGGAAACTGTGGGACCGTGTAAGTGGCAAGTTCTGGAGGTTGGACAGGGATGGCATGGTGTCACTGGTATGCATACCCGAGGGGGTGTTGTGTGTAGTACTAAAGATGGACCCAGGTTGGGTGGTAATGGCATATGTAGATGGGATTGGTGCCGCGACAGATGAATAGACCACCCCATTTGATGACCTTAAGACACTGCTTGTGCCAAAGAGTGTACCAACAGGACCTGTTACTCTGGCTTGTGAATAAGGTGGAATTGTCATTCCTGCATATGCCCCTTTTTTGGAGTAGTCCACAGCTTCACCTGTCAAAAGTCAAAAATATCAGTTGAATCCAAATAATACAGACTGGTTCAATGTTGAAGAAGTAAACAGCAAGCTATGCTTCATCCAAATTATGGAAAAAGGTGGAAAAAGCGGATAAAAATAAAAATAAACACTTTTCAGAAGTGCAACAAGCCCAAACATTATGTAACAGCATGCAGACACATGCAAAAATAAAATAAAAGATTTAGAAAAAAAAAGAAAAACAATTAACGTCCATGCAAATCAGGATGATAAATGATTAAACAAACAAAAAACGCCACTTAGCCATGAATGAGTGAAGGCAGTTTGAAGTGACATTTCAGTGAGAAGTCTGCAATGTCGCTGCACTGACCTGCATCGGAAATCCAATCTCCAGAAGTGCGACAAGCCCAAACAATAATGTAACAGCATGCAGAAACATGCAAAAATATTATCAAGAAAGAACAAACAAAAAAGAAAAGAAAAAGAAAAAAGAAAATTTAATGTCCATGCAAATCAGGATGATAAATGATGAAACAAACAAAAGAAAAATGCCATATATATTAGCCGTGAATGAGTGGTGGCAGTTCAAACTGACATCTCAGTGAGAGGTCTGCAATGTCACTCCACTGACCTGCATCGGAAATCTTTGCTGAAGTAAGGTCTACTGCACCCTCTGTGGTGCCACTGAAATTATAGCTGTTCTTGCTTTTGTAGAAGAAGAGTCCAGCCTCTGCCAGGTTAGTGTCAGACATCGAAGGTTTGATTCCACTGAAGCCTCTCATTCCATAGGGTGAGCGGTCATATTGGTAATGGTCATCTCGATATCCAAAACGGTCTTCGGGCAGAGGTGTGGTGGCCTGCTGAGTGGTGCAGCTTCCTGCGAATGGGAGCGTGTACACAACATCACAACATACGGCTCTTTTTGCTGCAGTTAGATCCACAGGTTTGCCATCATCCTCTGTGATCACAGCTGTCACCACTTCTGCAGAAGCAGCATCCACTGACACCACAGTGTTGAATGGTTTTGTTGTACTAAGGTCCACGGCTCCTGCCACTGTAGCTGTACCTGTGGTTAATCCATTGGCCACACAACCTGGAACAGGAGTGGGAGCGATAGTGATAGGAGGGGTCTGGAAGGTTCCTCCACCTGTGCTTGATCCAAATGAGAGGTTGATGGGAATCTCTGCATTGGTAGTGATGGAGGGCTGATAATCAATTGGTCGATAGATAATTTGAGAAATGGGCTCAAATGATTTGTTTTTTGTTAGCTGAAGGGGCCCTGAAGATGCTTGTGAGGTGTCTACACTGTCATACCGCTGGATAGTTGCAGCGCAGGTGACAATGGTGATGCTATCCGTAAAAATGGAGACAGTGGATGATTCAGTGCTGAGGTTGACCACAGGTGACTGCACTGCACTGTTCTGGCGAGCATTGACGTCATTTGCAAAAGACTGACATCGTAGGTCCACACCATTCATGTCTGATTCCGGGTCCACCTTCATGGTCCTAAGGTCTACCACCTCACCAGGTTGGTATGCCTGTCCATTCTGTGCTGGCAGTTGGTGTTTAGGTTTCTCCATTGAGATTGGAACACCATTTGCTCTTGGAGCTGGCATTGGAGGTTGTGCCCTTTCATGTACAACAGAGACAGTGGTTCTTTGGACTTCGGTAGTGACCACCTGAGAAACATGGTTAGGTGTAACCACAGGTGGCTGTGCCGAGGCAGATACAGCTTCAATAATATGACAAGAACTAGATACATGTTTTTCTGGGCCACAAATCTCTTGGCTTTCTACAGACTCAATGACTCGCGTGTATGCCAGAGGGACCCTGGTTGTTTGTGGAGAAGGTAGTTGTGGATGTTGCTGTGGATATTGAGGTTGAGGCTGTGGTTGATGATAACTTTGGGGTTGAGCTTGTCGTGAAGGAGATGCTGGACCAGGAGTAGAGGGGGCTTGGGTTGTGACACCCTCTACTGGAGAACTGGGCTGAGATGGCAATGTGATGACCACATAGGTGTCACGGAGATTACTGGCATATCTTGGTGAAGGAGGAGAGGGGTGAAACGGCTTGCTTTCAGAAGAGGGACTCAGATTCAGGACTACGTCAGTGGGGCTTGTGGCAAGTACAGTGGGTCTTGGTGGATGTGGGACATGGGCAGGCGAAGATGGCTGGGAGCCAGGTTTTGGTGCAATTGGTGGTTTGACACCATCCCCTGGCCTGGGGCTATATGTCATCCCAGTGGGAATAGATGGCTTTGGGGGAACTGGAGGGGGAACATGAGGTTTGTATGTTGGGGCGACTGGTTGTCTTACAGGTGATCCTTGAGTTGTAGTCAATGCCATTGGTTCTTGCCTGATTGGAGTTGCTGGAGCCTGAGCTGGAAGTGGAACTGGAGGTTTTCTGGGGAAAACTGTAGGCTTTGGTGGGGTGGGTGGAGGCAGTGGAGGTGCAACAGGTACATCTGCTTTTTCCTGAGAGTTAGCCCTGCGTAGGATGTTTGGCTTAGGGGGCACAGGTGGGGCAGTTGACACTAAGCTAGGTGTAGTGGGTGTGTACTGGGGGACGGTAGGTAAGGGTGATACACTGGCAACCACAGGAGCTGATGGTCTTGAGGGTGCACTGGATAAATCTACAACATCAGACTGGGATGCTGTAATGATGCTCTGAGGTTGCTTATCTGATGTGGATGACGGTGGAACCTCACAAACCACCGCTACAGGTGATGGTATAGGTGATGTTACTACTGGTGTTTCTGATGAAGCAGCTGTCTCTTCTCCCTTTTTATACATACTCAACTCCTCATCAGAAGACAATTCTCCTGAAGAGCACTGGGTCACCTTTAAGTCTGGAATGGGGTGGAGTGCCCTTCTGAACGCTGTGCCTTCAACCTCTGGCTCCTGTTGAGTTGGACTCGTTCCAGGGGTCAGAACTCTCTTCATGAGCTCCTCATAGGCAGCTTCAGCATCAAGCAATGGCTTCCCGTCCTTTCCTAGTGTTACTGTACTGCTTTGGGAGATGGTACACTCAGCAGGGTGCAAAACAATTTCTGGTTTGGTGCTTTCTTGTACTGGCTGCATCTTTTGATATTCTTGCTCCAGCTGTATGAACTCCTTCCTTTTCTTTACCATGTCTTCATAAACTTCATCTGGTGATCTCAGCTTTTTGGGCTGAGGAGGAACAGTGATCTTCTCTGATTCGGCTTTTGAACTATCAATAAGGGACTCGTAGGCATAGTCTTCAATGAGCATTCCTCCATAAAGGGACTCTTTCCCTGGTTGGATCTCATTTTTCTCAACTGTTGGAGACTTAGCCCTCAGCATTATCTCTTCATAAGCCTCATCAGCAGTTTTGAGAGGTTTTATCTGTGATTTATCAGCATTTTGATCATCAGTTGGGGAGTGAAGAGATACTGATGTAGGCAGTTGATAACTTTTCTGGACTGCTACAATCTTTGCAGCATTGATTTCAAACCCTTCAGGGTCAGATTCAATGCTGGGGGAGAAATCAGAGCAGGATGAGCGTCTTATCTCCTCCATTTCAGCCTCCTGCCTCAATTCTTCGGTTGGTGAGGCATCTTCAATGGGAGAGAGGTTGCTCGGTGGTGTCTTTGGACGTTCTCGTCTCCTCTGGCGAATCTCTTCTTTGTCTTTCTTGGACTTTTTCCCAGATCCCTTCTGTTTCTCTTGTTCCCTGAGGAGCTCCTCCTCCTCCCGTAACTCTTCTTCCTCCGAAGAGTCTTCAATAGTTGGTAGCATCTGACCAGGTTGTCTGTGTTTGGCTTTTCTGTGTTGTTTCCCCTCACCAGAGCGGATATGGCTGGGGCTACTATCACTGTCTTCATCCAGAGAGGAGAGAGATGTTGGAGATGTGCCAGGAGTGAAACTAGATGCATGCAGACTGGATGACCCTCTGGACCGGTCATCTGGTGAGTCTGTGAGGCTTTCCATTTCAATCTCTCCATCATCATTAGGGACACACATAGGGGTGCTCGTTGTGTTGAGCTCCATAGTTCGAAAATTACGAACTGCAATGCCTCTCTCTGGCTCCCCTTCTTTCGTTTTGGCTCCCACTTCTTTCTCTATCTCAGGTTTATTCAATGAGGAGCAGAGCTGTATGTCTTCTTCATCATCTGGGCTTATGGTGCTCTTCTTGAGAAGTCGTCTGGCTTTTCCCGATGTCGTGATGTCAGTTGTCGGCTCCATCCGTTTCTTCTCCTGCTCTCTGATCTTTCGCTGGATTAGGTTTTCCTCATCAGATGGAGAAGCATCCTCATTCTCACTCATCTCTATGATCTGTTTTCGAATGAAATCCTCATCGTCCCCAGACACAGGGCTTTCTTTTCCAAAGCTCTCACTGCTGTCATCCAATGAATCTGTGGGCACAATGAGTGAATCTGTGGGCACAAGGAGTTTTTTCTTTGGGGTACCAGTGGTAGTTTTCTTCCCAGAAAGTTCTCTGTCTTCTTCTGAGCTGGGCGAGTCAGGTGAGAGAGGAAGCACCTCTAATTTACGCCTGGTCTTTAGTGTGTCAGTGAGTTTCTCCTCATTATTTGGTTGTATGCTTGCTTGTGCCTCAAGAATGGGAAGGACTGTGCTCTCAAGCTTAGCTAAGTCTGTAGGGCTGGTGGGACTGCTCTCATTGGGAGCTATTTCTTTTCCTCCAGGCTCTTTCAGGGTCTCCTCCACCTTTTTCGCCTGTTGGATTAAAATGAGAAACAATCATTATTAATTTCCTTCAAATATTACAATAAAACCCTTAAATTATAGCCCTAATATGGGATAACTTGAGTGTGCTAAATGTGTACTACATACTGTATGAATATAGATTCTTGAGAAGGAGGAAATGTGGATGGAAATAGACTTTTGTAACTTAATTTATTTATTAGATGAAGTAATTTGAATGTACAATTAAATTCATATCTGAATCTATTAATCACTTTCATGTAAAAAATGTTGGCTTCGTTCCGTGCTTTGGATTTGTGTGTGTTTATATAATGGAACACAGGAAGCCAAAACATGGGATTTGAGGCATTGTTTTTGATTCTTTTTAAACTTATTAATTCATACTTCTATACAAGAACAGTACACCATGACTTGACAGCTAAAGAGTGCACAGAATTAGAATTATGTGTAAGCTGTAAACTACTCTAAGATAAATGCCATTGTCAAAATAATTCTGTAATCAATGCTATTATTGTACAAAAGATAATAATTTTAAATACTGTACGATATTTAGTTGAACCAGTTCATAACATCGTGTTAATGTGACTTCCAGATTTAACTTAATGCATTTGTTACAGTAGAAATATAGCCAATAATGTACAGTACACTGCTAATGTATGAATGATATTATATTTATGGTAATTGGTCAAAATCAAACCTTTTAAGTCATCAAAGCAGGAGCGCTCTAATACAACACTAGACCACTACTTGCTACATACTACTACAGTCACCTCTGCAACTGCATCTGCCTCATTGGGCTTTTCCAGAAGCTGAGCTTCAGTCTCCTTTTTCTCTTCTGTGTCAGCATTCTCTTCCTTTGGGCCTTTGTCTTTGTCCTGTTCACTAACTACAGAGACTGGGGTGTCAGGTTCTGCTAGAGGGACTGGAGCTATAGAAAAACCTTCATTTTGAAAAGCAGTCTCAGATGTTTTATCCTCCTTTGATATTGTGTTATCTCCTACATCATTCCATGCACTGCCCTCTTTGTTGCAGACTGCGTTTGCAATTGCCTCTGATGCTGAAATATGTTCCTGTTTGTTGCCAACATGTAGGCCTATGGGTTTCTCTTCAGAGACTTTATCTGAGCTGCGTGTCTCATTATCCACAGATGAGGACACCATATCTCTCTCACTTTGCTGTGGCTCCTTGACATTGACCTTCTCTTGCTCATTAGCATCAGGAGCTGGGGAAACAGACTTGACCACTGCTTTTTCAGATTTATCATCTACTTTTGGCGCTTCAACCTTTGTATCTACATGTTTCTGCTCTTCCCCCTTTTGTGCTACACTCTCTGCTTTGGCCATTGTATCTTTCTCTTCAGACTTCTCTGCCAGTGAGACTATCTCCACAGGGCTTTCATTCACTGGGAATTGCTCATTTTGTGCTGCTGGTTTTTCCTGTTGATGTGTCTGTTTCTCTTCTTCAGAAACTTTTTCACACACTGGGACAGGCAGAGCTGGCTCTGTTGCTTTGGGCAGCAGACATGGCTCTCCGGCTCTTTCCAATTCTTTTTTCTCCATAATGTTTTCAGTAGAGAAGGCTGCTGGACTCGATTCTGATTCTTTATCATGAACTTTCTCCTCAAGAAGTTTCGGCTCATTGGCCTTCTCAGCTGTTTTCTGTTGAAGTGCTTTCTCCTCAACAACCTTCTCTTCAACTGTTTTCTCCTCAAACTTAGCTTCCATATCAGCTACTTTCTTCTCAACCACATACTCCTCAACAGCTTTCTCCTGAACTATTTTCACATCAGCCACTTTAACTACAATATAGGTAGAGTGTTCTACATGTACCTCTTTAGCCTCACCTTTCTCTTTCAGAGTGGCAGGCTGTTCTTTCACTGTAAATGATGGGATTTCTTTAGCATTTTCTAAATCTTTTGGTGGCTCTGGGACCTCAACCTTGTCAACAGAGGCTACTGGAGCTGAATTTTCTACAACTCCCGCTGTGGGCGAAGGTGCCTCCTTTGAAAAATTCGGCTTTTCTGTCGTTTTTTTCTTGATGTCAGGTGCTACACTTTCTGCCTCTGTGTTTTTGGTGGTGCCTGCATGATCCACATGAAGAGCTGTATCTACTCTATCTGGTGCTGGGGTCTGCTCAGCTGGAGTTGCCGGGGGCTCAACTTCCTGAGGGTTCCTAGGTGGTTGAATTTGCCCTAGCACCTCTGCTACTTTCTCCTCTTTTACAATGGGAGCTGTGAGTTCAGGATCAGGCGCGACTGGTGTCTTGTCTAAGCCTTTATCAGGAGATGGCTTTTGCGGCTCACTTTCCACAGGATGAGCACTGGCAGTTTCACTCTCTGCTTGTTGCTCAGCATTAGATGGCTCTGTCTGAAGTGAAGGCTGCTCCTCTACTGCTTTCTCAGAGCTACTCTGCCGTTGTTCAACTGCTGAGACTTTGGGGACATTCTCCACTACACTCTCTGAAATGGGAGCTTCTTGCACAGACTCAGAAATAGGCTCAGATACTGGTTCAGTTGCTTGAGGCTGTTCTTGCTCTTTTGACTGTGGTGTCCCTTGAAGGCTGATATCAGAAGGATGGGTACTATTAGAAAGAGGGAAATTGTCCTCAGGTGGAACTGGTGCACTATCGGGTGCTGGGGTGGGTGCAAGCACTACCTTGGTCTCAGGAGCGGCTGGGGTTTGTTCTGCTGCTTCTACCACAGGTGTGCTATCTATAGCAGCAGGGGCAGGGGTGGAGGAGAGGGGAGGGGCTGCAGCAGGTGTTTGCTTCTTGGGGGAAGCCATGGCTGGAGGTGGCATATCTCCCAGCTGGCCCGATATGGCTCTTTGGGTCTGGCAGTTCAGGCAAAGCCATTCTTTCTGTAAAACAAAAGATAAATAGTTGAAAATTAATATTACAGTACTTGTTTAAAATGTTCAGTTATTGTTTCATATTATGCTTTCTAACTCTTCATTAGTAACTAGTTGGTATAGATCTTTTGTATGAAGTGCCTGTTTTCCATTGTATGAAATTACTTCATGACACTGTGTGCTGCTAATGCTAGTATAGAATTATTAGGAAATGTCATTCTGCCATTCTGAAACATTTACTGAACAAATGTTACAGAGTTTCTACGTAGTTAAAACGTCACTGTGACAAGGAGCCCATGTAACGTCTTCTATTCCCAGGCCAGCTTCTTACATTTATGGGACTTACTGTAGAAATAGGTCCATCTATAATGCATGGTAATGGGACAGGGGTTTACCAAAGCATGGCAGAAAAGCTTGGGTGGCTTGCACAAGCATTTCATGCCACAGACTTAGCAGAACTGCGTTTGAGTGTGTACGTGTATCTGTAATATTGTATAGCTTGGTGTGGGTGTGTGTTGTGCACATGTCAGTAGTATGAATCCTACTGTAAACCAGTATTTCCCCTCCAAATTCAACCATTTGTAAACATTCACGACTCTAAAAACTAGGTCAGCTTGCATTACAAGTAGCCTGGGTGAGGCAGTGAACCAGGCAGTTTTTGTCTCTAGACCTTCCTAGAGACTCTCTGCTCTCTGAAGATCTTACCGAGTTCCAGTTAAGCTTGCCTTCAAACACTGAAGCCTAACATAGGGAAATTTAAAGAGTGTTTTCAGGCTGCTGTTTATTCTTTAAGTACAACGAAGTCAGCTGGTATGTAGCTCATTGCAAAAGCTCTGAAAATAAACAGTGTTGAACAGTGTTGCAACGGCACAAGAAAGAAAAATATTGCTGGCAAAGCTGTGCTAATCTGTCATCTCAGAGCTCTGCTAATTCTGTCCTGTCATGGCTATCGTATTATTACTGCACATTCTCAGGTGCTCATTTAAAAACACAGGGCTCAGGAGGAATATCAGGGCTGAAGGCGTGTTGGGGGCTATGACTCAAGTGTTGTAGCCGTTAATGGAGTTTAATATCCAATACTGCTTTATTATCCAACACAGGGGGGGAATAAAAGTAATGATAAACATTCACCTTGGGCTTTGAAAAACCCTGCATAGCTAACTAGAGGAATATGAGCAGTGAACTCACAACTTTCATTAAGTGTGAAGAATAAAGATTTTATGAACGACAAATTCAATGAGGAATCCTTTATCTAATATTGTCTCAAAGGCACGCACGCAGCTGCGCACACACACAGACACACACACACACACACACACACACACACACACACACACACACACACACACACACACACACACACACACACACACACATGTCTCAAGAGGAGGTAATAGTGAGCATGTTTTCATCGAGCGTCCATTCTGACGTAAACAGCTCATTCCCATACCGCCAACTTTATGAGCTTTCCGGCGCTGTGATGCTTCTCTGTGACCCCCTCTCTCTCATGCATGCCTCTGCCTGGCTTAACAACAAGCTTTATGCTCAATTCAGCCTTCAGAGAAGATCGCAGCCTTGTTAAGCCACCCAGCACAGATAGGCCACTCTCCAGTGTGCAGAGACTGAGAGAGAGAGAGAGAGAGAGAGAGAGGAAGAGGAGAGAAAAACCAAGAGAATGAGACCGAGTCAGACAGAAGAAGTGAAGTGTAGAGCAAACGAGGAGAGAGTGTCGCAGCGGCAAAGCCGGCGTAAATAAGGCATGAGCCACCATGTCACATGTAGCCGCAGACAGCCTGCCGCGCCTTAACAGTATCAAAGATAGTCCATAAAGACAGACAGACACAGACGCACTCACACACGCCTCACAGTGCCAGGAACACAACTATAAAGAGGCAGAGAAATTGTTTTAAAAAGGTGAATGTTTGAGAGTGTGTGTGTAGAAAGAGAGATACAGAAGCCCAGAAGGGAGGGTTATGAAAGATGTGAGATGATTTAATAAGAGACAGTGAGAAGCAGACCCAGACATAGATACAGACAGACAGACATATACAGACAGACAGACATACATACAGACAGACAGACAGACAGACATACAGACAGACATACAGACAGACAGACAGACAGACAGACATACAGACAGACAGACAGACAGACAGACAGACAGACAGACAGACAGACAGACATACAGACAGACAGACAGATATACAGACAGACAGACATATACAGACAGACAGACATACATACAGACAGACAGACAGACAGACAGACATACAGACAGACAGACATACATACAGACAGACAGACAGACAGACAGACAGACAGACAGACAGACAGACAGACAGACAGACATACAGACAGACATACATACAGACAGACAGACATAGATACAGACAGACAGACAGACATATACAGACAGACAGACAGACAGACAGACAGACAGACAGACAGACAGACAGACAGACAGACAGACAGAGGATGGAGAGGAGTCCCTGAGGTTTGCTGACAGCAGGGAGTTATATTCCCCGACTCGACAGAAATCCAGTTAATCCTCAGACATGAGGACACAACTTAGTACATAGACATAGATGTGTGTGTGTGTGTGTGTGTGTGTGTGTGTGTGTGTGTGCGCGCAGACACGCGCGTAACAAGACAATTTATCAATATGACCCCTCCCCATCCCCCCCCCCCCCCCCACAATTCACCCCCATCCCTGGGAGAACTTGCAGTGGAAGTTTCTCCAGCTTGCCTGCTCGATCTATCACACCAGAGAGAGTAGGTTGAGAGAGAGATGGCCAGCCGCCGATAGGAAACGCTGAAGATCCTGTCAGTCACGTAGTCGGCCAGTCAGCCTCAGTCACTTCAGGCCCTGTCACCGTTGACTTTATCAACACATCACAGATGGCCAAGTGCAAAGCTTTGCTGCCCCCTCACACAGACAAGGTCAAACACACACGCGTGCGTAGTGCGTACACTACGTACGTATGCCCACACGCACACGCACACGTACACACACACACACACACACACACACACACACACACACACACAGTCATTGAAGGGTACACATGCCACACATGCAATCACAAACCCTCAGATAGTGCGGGTGTGTGTTGGCACAGCATGTGTCTGATGACTGCCGTGCAGAGCAGAATCACCTCTTTTTAAGCCATTTTGAATGACTTCCCTGTCCAAGCAGGGGTGTTAATTCCAGTCACTGTCATGCTAAGTGGCCATATCCAATCATTTCCTACCGACATGCCTTTCAGTAATCACTCTGAACACAAAGGGCCAATCGAGTCATTAAGCGGCGAAGCATCTTCCTGGCCTCATGTAATGGTGCATTCCCTTGTTCAGTACTTGGAATAAAACAACTTTCCGACAAAGAAAAGTGCAACGGAACTTCAAGTCATTCAAGTCAAAGATCCCAGTCAGTCATTCAGGCAAGATCCATCTCGTCCAAGTTTGCCAACATAAACACGCCTGACATCACGCAACCCGATCTCCAAAAAAATTGTAAAATAGCAACGTTTGTGGACATACGTTGGTATTTTACGATGTCGGCTAAGAAATTGTAAAATGGGAACGTATGCGTCTACAGCGGTGGGCGTGGTTTGGGCGTGTTTTACGGAGATTTTCTGTTTCTAACCCCTCCCCCTACTCTAATCCTCACCCTAACCACTCAGAACGTTACTATTTTACATTTTTCGAGCCGAAATTGTAAAATAGCAACGTTGGTCCATATCGTTGGTATTATACAATTTTCTAAGAGACTGTGTTGTGCTCTACTAATGTTAGTAGGCTAGTTCAGAATACTAGCAGGCTTATATCTAGTAATGAACAACCATATTACACTACAAAATGGAAACGACAAAGTTGTTACACAAAAACTTTTGTTCCACAAAATTACATGTCAAGTAAAATCAAGTTTTATTAAGTACAAAGAGACTTCAGTTTACCTTTCAACGTGTGCTCCGCCATACTGCTGTGACAACACAGTCTCTTAGAAAATTGTATAACACCAACGATATGGACCAACGTTGCTATTTTACAATTTCGGCTCGAAAAATGTAAAATAGTAACGTTCTGAGTGGTTAGGGTGAGGATTAGAGTAGGGGGAGGGGTTAGAAACAGAAAATCTCCGTAAAACACGCCCAAACCACGCCCACCGCTGTAGACGCATACGTTCCCATTTTACAATTTCTTAGCCGACATCGTAAAATACCAACGTATGTCCACAAACGTTGCTATTTTACAATTTTTTTGGAGATCGGGTTGTAGAGCACTGTCACGTAGCTAACATTAATGGGTAAAGGCTGTACCATGTTTTCCTGAGCAAATGCCCTGGAATGCATTCAGATCAGAAGTCGGGAAAACCAACTCAGATCTCCTGTATCGACTTTCAACTTCCAGTGGATTGCAGTATAAAGCTGCACTCGGCAACTTCAACACATTGGCAGCTCCAAATGGGACCAAGTCTGAGAAATTTAAACTTCAATACCCAGAAGTCATATAACGTGACGTCAGTGAACTGTCCACAGCACGTTCATGTTTACCAACCCCTTGACCATGGGCTCTGCAAACAGTAGCATGGGTGAGTCATAACCAAGCAGGATCTACGTTGCGTATGCACG
>NC_139624.1:40206393-40213893 GCF_964638095.1 Poromitra crassiceps
AATACTGGGTCACATTCAGCTCCTTTATATTACATTTGACCCCCGTCACTCTAGATGTCATATGCCATGTAGTGGACACGTTTATCCAAACAGCCTTACAGCCAAAAGGAGTGCATTATGTTCAGTTTGGGTGAGCTCAGTGGGAATCAAACCACTAATCCTCCTAAATCTACCCATTTAGCTACAGGACCATTGATTTGTTTCTGTCAGACTGAATTATGTCCAATTAACTTCTCACATTATGTCAATTCTACAGAGGGAAAGACCGTTTAGCCTCATCAGTTTTTACTACTGCCAAGCCTGTCAGCACAGGTGTAAGGGGGCGGGGCCAGCTTGCCTGTGCTGCTGGGGCGGAAGAGAGCAAAGAGGCATGAAGGGGAAATAGTAGAACTCCGCCCACTCCCCCTTTCAGTTTAAAGGCTAGGAGTAATCGAGTACTGCAAGGATGACATATTTTTGTAGGCTTAACCAGAAATTGCCGCCATGTTGGTTCGTCGGGGGGAAAGTCTATGGGTTTTAGAATGGGGATTTCACTTAAACGTGCAGTATGTAATTTTCTGCCGCTAGGGGTCTCAAACTCAAAACAATAACAGAAGACGGCGTGTCATGGCGTCGTGCAATAGTGTGGAATTATGCAAGCTGTTTTATGAGATTAATCCTCGGTGTTCAATGTTGACAAGGTTTTTACCGGGAGCCGTTACCTGCAGACGTCTCCTCCTCTCCGAAAACAAACAGACTCTCTAATTACAACAGGTCAAAACACTGAATAAAGCAACTTCACGTTAAAATCACTGTTCTCCCCAAACGGAATTTGCTCGACGGCTGCAAGCCGCGCTGTTGCTAACGTTAGCTCATCTTGTTTCTATGTGCTCACCTTGTTTCAAAGCTTTGGATTCATCCGTGTTCATCGTTCACAAGGCTTCTACCGCAAACTGGATTATACTGGAGTCCCTCCCTCTCCAAAACAAACGGACTCGGTAATTAAATGTAAATTAACTAAATGAACAGTTTGTTAAAACTCACCATTTCTTTCCAATAGAGTTCAGTGGATACAGGACGTCAGCGAGGCGAGCTGTTTACTTGGTTCCTCTAACACAGTGGTTCTCAACTCATGTAGCCTCATGACCCACATTTTTCCTTAGTCATTAAGTCGCAACCCATTTTTAGGCCTATATGCTTTTTAAAGACCCAGACTGGGCGGCCTGCGGTCCGACGCTTTACCCAGAGCCCAACACTTTAAAGACCCAGACTGGGCGGCCTGCGGTCCGACGCTTTACCCAGAGCCCAACACTTTAAAGACCCAGACTGGGCGGCCTGCGGTCCGATGCTTTACCCAGAGCCCAACACTTTAAAGACCCAGACTGGGCGGCCTGCGGTCCGATGCTTTACCCAGAGCCGAACGCTTTAAAGACCCAGACTGAGCGGCCTGCGGTCCGACGCTTTACCCAGAGCCGAACCCTTTAAAGACCCAGACTGAGCGGCCTGCGGTCCGATGCTTTACCCAGAGCCGAACGCTTTAAAGACCCAGACTGAGCGGCCTGCGGTCCGACGCTTTACCCAGAGCCGAACACTTTAAAGACCCAGACTGAGCGGCCTGCGGTCCGACGCTTTACCCAGAGCCGAACACTTTAAAGACTCAGACTAGGCGGCCTGCGGTCCGACGCTTTACCCAGAGCCGAACACTTTATAGACCCAGAGTAGGCGGCCTGCGGTCTGACGCTTTACCCAGAGCCGAACACTTTATAGACCCAGACTGAGCGGCCTGCGGTCTGACGCTTTACCCAGAGCCGAACGCTTTAAAGACCCAGACTGGGCGGCCTGCGGTCCGACGCTTTACCCAGAGCCGAACGCTTTAAAGACCCAGACTGGGCGGCCTGCGGTCCGACGCTTTACCCAGAGCCGAACGCTTTAAAGACCCAGACTGAGCGGCCTGCGGTCAACGCTTTACCCAGAGCCGAATGCTTTAAAGACCCAGACTAGGCGGCCTGCGGTTGACGCTTTACCCAGAGCCGAACGCTTTAAAGACCCAGACTAGGTGGCCTGCGTTCCAACGCTTTACCCAGAGCCGAACGCTATAAAGACCCAGACTGGGCGGCCTGCGGTCCAACGCTTTACCCAGAGCGGAACGCTTTAAACCTCCTGACCCACATTTTTCCATAGTCATTAAGTCGCAAAACAGGACTATACTTTTTAAAGACCCAGACTGGGTGGCCTGAGCCAGAGCCGAAAGCTTTTTTTTTATTATTATTATTTTTTGGGCATTTCACCTTTATTTATTATTTTTTTATATTAGGACAGTAGGCAGACAGGAAAGGTGGGGAGAGAGAGAGGGGATGACATGCGGCAAAGGACCGCAGGTCAGATTCGAACCCGGGTCGGCCGCACGAAGGACATGACATGTTTGGTACCAATGGATACCTTAAGCCTTCTAGTTTCAGGATACCATATCTGGCTTTAAAATGAGCCTGCTACAGGCTCTGAAAGACAGTAATGTTGGCCGTTGATGCCGGCATCCTCAAGGAGTACAACACTTTTTTTTCATGCACACATCCACGAGTCCACGACCCACTCAAAACGACCCTGCTACCCACTGTTGGGTCCCAACCCACCAGTTGAGAAGCATTGCTCTAACGTAACTAACGTTAATTGATAAGATCCAGACCTCCGATGACTAAAATCATTCATCCAGTCAAAAGATAGTTAAAAACGACCAATATCAAAAAAATGACAGTGATGTGACTTGAAAAAGTAAGAAAATAGTCCAGAATTCAGCGGAGATCCCAAGTAACAGTTGGCGCTCTGTGATGACACCATCGACAAAAAGTGAGTCGCTCAAACACTCTGTGTCATTGATATAATATAATACAATTATGGATTTTGAACACTTTTGAAAACATTTGGGATAATGTAATCCCAAATTACATGTAATGTAATATAAGTGCATCACTAAAGAATACGTATATATAACATAGGTCTACTCGTTTTTAGACATTTTAATGCTATAATAATATAAAATGATAATGCTAAAGGTTACATATTGCATCTTTAAATGCATCAAATAACGTCCGTAAACAAAAGTTTATGGGAGCTTGAATTTGGGTTCAGCAGGATAATCTTCATAAACGTTAATCACTTTTATGCCTTTTGAAGCGTTTTCTAAAAATCATGTTAAAAAAAAGCATTTACGTTCCAAAAGTCATAAAAGTTATATTCGTGTTTGTGAAGATTATCCTGCTGAACCCAAATTTGTGCTCCCATAAACTTTTGTTAACCACAGACGTTATTTTATGCATTTAAGTGAAAACCCTATTCACTTTTCCCCTGATGAACCCAACCGCTACTTCTGGACTCATTCCCGCGGTGCTCTATGAGATGGGGAGACCCACAGAGAGAGTATAAGTAGCCATGTTTTATTAAAATGATATGCAAATTACTGTAGGAGCATTTACATCAGCTGTGTTGAAGTAAATAAATAGGTCTCTCGTCAACGTAGAATATCGCTGTGTCAGAAGATACATTAATGTGGAAAATTTAACCATCAGACCACAAGGGGAAAAAATGTCTTTACACTACATCATTATTGACTTGAGAAATATGTTTTTTTGTGTTTTTGTTTTGTTTTTTGTTTGCCTTTTTTCTTCTTCTTTTTTTTCTTCAATTTGTGTGCTGGGGGGGGGGGGGCATTTCCATGTCAACAAAAAAAGTGAAATTGAGGTTATTTTTTTGCAATACTATATAGACATTTGCAGTTTCCATTCAGCCTTTCCATGCCTAATTCACACCAAAATACTTGAATGGACAGAGTACTGCATGTACAGTAGTTCAGCTAAACAGAAGATATGTTCAAGCTGTCAAAACACATTTGAAATACTAACATAACCATTTGAATAATGAATCAGTCTAAATCTAGGGTGACGGTGACGGTAAATCTATGATGGTTCCTGTGTGACGTAAATTCTGCCTATAGGTGCTGTTATGTTGGGTGTGACTCACAAGCATGACTCACTAGTGCTAAAACAAATGAGAATAGTCAGGTTGTCATGGTCTGCTGTGCTTAGGGCAGAGTTGGGAAGTAACTAAGTACAAATACTTCGTTACTGTACTTAAGAAGGATTTTCAGGTATCTGTACTTTTACTGAGTATTTATTTTTCTGACTACTTTTTTACTTTCACTCCCCACATTTTAACACAAATATCTGTAATTTCTACTCCTCACATTTTCAAAACAGGCTAATTACTTTTGTTTTAATGCATGACAGACAAAAACGACGCAACGTTGTTTCTCTGTCTCTCTCGTCTCGTGCTCTGCCAGCTTTTATGCATCTTTTTGTGTGGAAAAATCATATCACACAAATGATGAATCAAAGTATAGTCCTTATACATCTTAAACATGTTTGGAGGGGATCTTTTAAGTTTAATAGTCTTTGAATTATATTAATATGACACGAGTTTCAGTTAGTTTGCACAGAAACAGCCGGTAGAAATAAAGTAAAACATTACTTTATTATATTTTTTCAGAGCCTGTACTTTTTTACTTTTACTTGAGTAAACAAGCTGAGTCAGTACTTCTCCTTTTACCAGAGTCTTTTGTTACACAAGTAACAAGTATTTCTACTTAAGTAAAGAATGTGTGTACTGTACTTTTCCCATCTCTGGCTTAGGGTAGCGTGAGCTGGCAGTGGCACCCATATCCTTCGTGACACCATGCGGGACTCTTCCCTGTGTTAGTCATGTCTCTCTCCTCTGTGTCATCGCCCATCCTCCTCCACTCCACATCCACATCTTAACTATCTCTTCAAAGATCAGAGTATACTGTAAGTCCTACACGGCTTTCTACGTTTCATCTCTTCCTCCTCACACCTTTTATCTCAAATCCTTCTACGATACACGGTATGTGTAAACTCTATGAATTGCTAATTTTTGTTTTCACACATATGTTCTCATCAACCCCCTTGCTACTTAATTGCAAATGAAAAAAAAAGGAGTGATACATTGTTTTGGATCCAGGCTGTGTCTCTCACCATCTGTCACTTCAACACAGGCACTCCCTCTATGCTTTCCTACAACACACCACATTTTCCAATAGTCAGTCGGGTTTCCATCCACCTGTTTTGATGCGAAATTTCAATTTGCGCATAAAAAAACTGAGTGGAAACGCTGCCTAATTCGCAAAAACCTCCAAATATCGCAAAAAACGCTTGAGGGAGGCGGAAAAGTCGGGTGTATCGATAAAAGGAAAATGCGAAACGTGCGGTGGAAACAGTTTAAGCGATATTCCGTTGTCTCTCCATTCAAAAACAACACAGTTTGCCTTGATCACTGCAAAACATGACATGCCGTGTAGCCTCTCCACACAATAGGGCTACACACGGTAAATCATGGTACGCGCAGCACAATACCCGCCGTGGTAAACAGAAGAAGACTGGGATATTAACTTTAAGGCGATTCACTTCTAGACTTGAATTAAATTGTATTCACTTACTATCTGCTCCGTGGATTATAACGTTATGCTTGTCGAGTCGCACCTGGTAATCGAGAAATGGCGTTATGGTACCTTTGTCTACTTGTAGATCATCAAGAAACTTTAAATGAATAACGTTAGATGTGTTTAACACGTTGACTGCCACTGACGTATATATACGTCAAAAAAAATCCAGCGATTTTTTTTTTTTGACGGTGCTACGTGGATCAATGCCCCCCGCGTCTCCTATGGAGATATTGGAAGTATTGAATGTGTATAATCTATTTTACCGACCAGCTAGGTGGCAACGGTCCTCTCCCGACAGAGATAAAGTCAACCAAAAGCAGCCGCCTCCCGCGGCTGCTTCCTCCATTCTCAAGGAAATGGCTTGGCGATTTTACAGTCAGAAACGAACGAGCCTCATTCTCATACTGTAGGCGGGGACGCTTTCGCGCTGCTGCGGTGGGGGGTTCCAGAAATGGACTGTGTGGGCAGCATAAAGCCTAGAGTCGCACGGGGCTTCATCGGGGCTCTCAAACCCAAGAGACGAGTGAGACCTATCCACACTCGCTGCCAGGGAGGGAGGCTGCTCAAACTCGCTGCCAGGGAGGGAGGCTGCTCAAACTCCCAGCAGCAGAGCACTCGCTTGTGACAAACGCAGGCTGAAAGCCACTAGACACGCCCACGGAGGGAGGAGTTGAAGGAGAGGGCGTTCGGAACTATATTGTTTGGATGTCTGATCTCTCACTGATGCCAAAAATAAATGGTTAAAGTGACTGTTCTGCCTGTTTGATTGAATTTCACAAAACTGCGATTATCTCAGCTTTCACTCTCAGACGCTAAAACCATGCTGTACTCAACGGCTAATATCTACATAACTACTAACTCTACAAACTAACTCTTTTAGACAGAGAAAGCACACATTCTATTAGTACTTTTGTGAACTTTGTGTTGACAAACTCCAAGCAGAAAATAATCCTCGGCTCTTGTAAAATGAGCCAGAATCCTCAAAAAAACGGCTTGGCAAAAGCTACCTACAGCAAAAAAAAAACGGCTGGCAGTCAATGTGTTAACTAGGGATGGGCATCGAATTTCGAATTTTCGAATAATCGTTGTTATTATCAAGGTCGACTTTTATTATTGAAATTCGAAATTCGATTTTTTTTTTTTTTTTTTTTTTGAGTGAAATGTTGCATTGTCTCCCCTGATTCTAAGAAATCGCTTGGTTTGAGCAAGTAGAACAATTTTTATAAGCATTTTAAGCAAGGTTTATGGAAAAATGAATGGCGGATGAAATCCCATGAAGAGGGAGAGGGGGTGACTTTGGCACCCCTTTGGCACTCAGACCTGAGCCTACTAAATATTTAATGAACCACTCATGATTGTCAAAACTGTTTTTTATTTTCGAAAATGTCAATGTCATGTAACATGTTCTTTACTTCAGTGGTGCAATGCTTGTTTGAGCTAAAAATCCACAGCAGAAGCTTTTTATATTAATTAATAAAGCCGTAGACTTAGAATCAGGGGAGACAATGCAACATTTCACTCACAAAAAAAAAAAAAAAAAAAAAATTACATTTTTATTTTTATTTTCGAATTTCGAATTAAATTCGAATTTGGCCAGCGAATTTCGAATAGTGTTTTTGCTAGAAATGCCCATCCCTAGTGTTAACAGAGCTGTATATCGGGTCTAGCAGCTGATCAGCAGCTCAGACAGCCTCAAACACGAGGTGATTGACAGCTCTATAATTCGCAAAATAGCAGAGGATGGAAACGCGCATTGTTTCGCATTTTATTTTGCCGACTTTCTGAAAATTCGATTAAAAGTTGCATACATTTGGATGGAAACCCTCTGACTGAAAGCTGCATAACATGTCAAAAGAGCTGGCGCCCTTGCCTGTCAGCTTTTAAAACCAAATACATGAATGACTTGACTTATGACTTGAAGCCATTTCCTAATCTAAGCTCTGATTTTGAGCTCAACTGAATTTTACGATAGGGAAAAAGCCGCGGACACACTGATCCATCAGAACATGGTA
>NC_139624.1:40218893-40238893 GCF_964638095.1 Poromitra crassiceps
GGGGCCACGTGGCAGCGTGCTTTTCATCCATGTAAATAGACAGTTTTATTGAAATGAGGCCAGAATGCAGGATTCTCCCATTGTGATTACATTAGAGTGGGGGGTTCGTCCTGCCTACAGTAGCATAACACATCCGAGCACACAGCACAAAGGCAGCACCAAGACTGAAGAAACTCACTGACTTTAAATGACTATCAGGAACTACTAGATACTCAGATAAACACAAATAAAGTGAAAGGCAGATACGGCCGAGACGAGTGGAAACTAGCAGCGTTAGTTACTGTCGGCAGTGTACTAGAATGTCGGAAGAGGGAAGGGAGGGGCGGACGCGCGCGCCGCAGGCCCGGGCTAGGCTTGGCATCACCATGGTAACAACTCCTACTGACGTCACTAGGACTATGGCTCTCGCACAAATCGGCACAAATCCATCTCCTCTCGTCTACGAGACTTCATGGCGGCGAGGTGGGGTTCACGGGGGTAACATTAAAACACTTTCACCTATTTATTTGAAGCTTAGCCCATGTTTAATATGACCATCCAAGATTGTAACAACATATATATGATACAAAATTAAGAAATACATAATATGGCCCCTTTAACATATCCATAGACTAGAGTATTAGGGGTGGGAATCACCAGATGCCCACGATACGATACTAAAACGATACTTGAGTCACGATACGATAGTATTGCGATATATTGAATATTGCGATAATGGCCTGCAATTTTTTTTTTTAATAAAATAATAATAATAATAATAATAATAATAATAATAATAATAATAATATCGATACTTGGCGTCCAAATATCGATACAATACCGTCAGGCAAAATATCGCGATACTATGATGTATGGATTTTTTCCCCCACCCCTGTATAATGTGACAGTTCATGAACCTACAATACATATTACACTAGGTAAACAACCAAACAGAATCTGTTTGTTGAATCTCAACTAATACGCTGTTAAAACAACATCTACAGACAAAGTGAAACAGTTGAATTGTTGAATGTCTAATAAACTGTTGAAATGTTACAAATACTCTGTAGTGTAGACCAGGGGTTTTTAAAGTCTGAGACTGTGGGCCTCCCCCAGACAAAGCTTGGGAAAAGCAGCCCCCTCACTCAATTCCTGGATCATGCCTATGGGATCATGATTATGCTATTTGATCCCATAGACTCTCAACAATTGAGCCAAGATAGCCTGATATTGCTGTTGAGATACTTCAGACTATATACTGTACATAAAAAGGTCTGTCTGAAGACATTGATTAGTTTCTGACTCTGGAAAAGTGGGAAAAACAGTGAAACTCTACTGTCTATCTCTTTAACCAAATCACACAGATTTAGGCCATTCTATGTGATCTCCTTTTATTAACTAATATAATATATATATTTCTTTTTCACTTCCAAATCACTGAGCCTCCCCTGAAACTGCTTGGAGCCCCCCTTGGGAGGCACGCCTCCCACTTTGAAAACCTCTTGTGTAGACTATCTGTAGGCGGACTATCCAAACAAAGTATTACCAAAGCATGTGAGTGCAATTTAATCCATTTTACCATCTTAAGACCTTTGCTTTCTACTTTTTAAGGCTAGTGTCATCTGTGATGTATGAGAGCATATTGATACCTAACCAGAGTGGAGGCAGGATTTCAAAATGGAGTCCTGGGAGACAGACTGCCTACCAGTTTGATGTATTGTACTAGACTAGAGCAAGGTGTCAGGTGAGACACCTTGTCAGTTGTATACCTGCGGCGATGACTCATTACTCATCATCGCAGTACTGTATTTCATATCATGGGTTTAGGTGTGTTCACCCTCCAGTATCATCCTTATACTATTTCAACCTACAGCATACTATAGTACCTATGAGATGCAGAGATGCTGAGGAAAACATAGCGAAGGTAAACACTGCCCATGTGCTTATATTACAGTACCAAGATTATAATGATACAAAGTGGGTTGATAATCGGTAAAGCCATCCTTTAAGCTTCAACATAATTCTCAAATTATGAACAATTCAGTGGGTGTGGGCGTGAATGCTTAATTCCTTCATTCAAACTTGGTAAGAAAGTGAGATTTTAGTTGGTCTTCTTTGTGTGGGTGATGTAGGCTGCAGCTCACAGTCTCCTCTCTAACTGAGATGGTTTGCTTCAGGCTTGTTAGCATGGTGGTGCCTCTCCCATATTATATAAGGCTTCTCTGACTATCATTACAGTGTGATAAGCTGAGCTATAGCAGCAGCAGCTCTGACTAGCACGTGCACACAAACACATACATCAAAGAGAAAAGCAGGGGGATAGCACCTTTAAGGTAGAGTCTAGCATGTGCACACAAACACATACATCAAAGAGAAAAGCAGGGGGATAGCACCTTTAAGGTAGAGTCTAGCACGTGCACACAAACACATACATCAAAGAGAAAAGCAGGGGGATAGCACCTTTAAGGTAGAGTCTAGCACGTGCACACAAACACATACATCAAAGAGAAAAGCAGGGGGATAGCACCTTTAAGGTAGAGTCTAGCACGTGCACACAAACACATACATCAAAGAGAAAAGCAGGGGGATAGCACCTTTAAGGTAGAGTCTAGCATGTGCACACAAACACATACATCAAAGAGAAAAGCAGGGGGATAGCACCTTTAAGGTAGAGTCTAGCACGTGCACACAAACACATACATCAAAGAGAAAAGCAGGGGGATAGCACCTTTAAGGTAGAGTCTAGCACGTGCACACAAACACATACATCAAAGAGAAAAGCAGGGGGATAGCACCTTTAAGGTAGAGTCTAGCACGTGCACACAAACACATACATCAAAGAGAAAAGCAGGGGGATAGCACCTTTAAGGTAGAGTCTAGCACGTGCACACAAACACTTTGCATACATCAAAGAGAAAAGCAGGGGGATAGCACCTTTAAGGTAGAGTCTAGCATGTGCACACAAACACTTTGCATACATCAAAGAGAAAAGCAGGGGGATAGCACCTTTAAGGTAGAGTCTAGCACGTGCACACAAACACTTTGCATACATCAAAGAGAAAAGCAGGGGGATAGCACCTTTAAGGTAGAGTCTAGCACGTGCACACAAACACTTTGCATACATCAAAGAGAAAAGCAGGGGGATAGCACCTTTAAGGTAGAGTCTAGCATGTGCACACAAACACTTTGCATACATCAAAGAGAAAAGCAGGGGGATAGCACCTTTAAGGTAGAGTCTAGCACGTGCACACAAACACTTTGCATACATCAAAGAGAAAAGCAGGGGGATAGCACCTTTAAGGTAGAGTCTAGCACGTGCACACAAACACTTTGCATACATCAAAGAGAAAAGCAGGGGGATAGCACCTTTAAGGTAGAGTCTAGCAATGGCATACAGAGAAAACAATGTGTTTAAAAAGAGGCTAACCACCAAGTCACTGCCCAGATAACATTGACACGTTGGGCCAACGTTGGCAATGGTCGCATCGGTCGGCAGCTGAAGACGTAGTGGGGACGGAGTTAGGCCAACTTTGGCAACAGGATGGCAAAGTTGGCTCTGATGAGTTGTATAAATGGTTGGAAATAATGGTTGGGCCAATTGGCACTAGATCGGACACATAAACCCAATCAACTATTATTATTATTATTATTATTATTATTATTATTATTATTATACAGTATCACATTACATTGGAGATGTAAAACAATGCATTTTCTAGCTTAGTGGACAATTTGCTTTGCAAAAGGACAACAAAGAGGACGTCTCTCTCTCATAGTCTACGTGCCATAAAGTATTCAACATATAAAGTCGCTAATGCTTATTCTAAATTACTATCTAATATATATATATATATATATATATATATATATATATACCGGTATATATATATATATATATATATATATACGGTATATATATATACGCTATATATCTATATATATGCGCTATATATATATATATATAAGTTATATGCCAACGTTCTGCCAACGTAAGTGCAAACGTTGTGCCAATGTGTCATTGTTATCTGGGTGTAGACACAAAGTCCCACTATGGCTTAGAACAGGGGTGGGCAACTGGCGGCCCGCGGGCCCGACCTCCCTGGTGGTGTTACAGTAGGCTACTGGTGGAAGTGCACGGTCACAATCTGGCCCTCTGGTAGCGAGGACATTTTTTTGTGGCCCTCTCTATCAAAGTTGCCCAACCCTGGCTTAGAAAGACAGAGACAGATAAAAGGATATAGAGAATAAGGACAGAACAAATAATGGGAGATGCGGAGCTCTAACAGGTGAGAAGAGAACAGTGACAGAGAGAGAAAGACAGACAAAGCACTGGAGTGAGTGCTTTGTCTGTGCTGCTAGGTCGCCTGTTCTCGCCCCTCATATTGATGGAGATTAGGCACGGCTACCTGACTCAGGGATCACGCCTGGGCTTCCTGGTGCCCTTTAAATCCTTTTAGGAAACACAGATTAAATGCCTTGTTCACACACACACACACACACACTCACACACACACACACACACACACACACACACACGCACGCACACACACACACACACACCCACGCACATATGCACGCACACACATGCACGCACGCACACACATATGTACGCACACACGCACACACATATGCACACACTGACCCACGTACATGCGTCAGCAAATGAATCCGAATGACACAGAAGCGAGGCACAGCACATAGGGGGTAGATGACTCAACCAAGGTGATGAGTGTGTGTGTGTGTGTGTGTGTGTGTGTGTGTGTGTGTGTGTGTCAGCCAGCAGGAAGGGACACTAATCTTCTATAGCCTCACTCCACATAGCTAAAAAGCCTGTTTACTAAATGTACTTTGTGGTTGAGTGGAATCCTGTAGTTTTCTGCCGTTAAGACATGATGATGGTGTTGAAGTGGCTAATCTATATCCAATTAGAGCATCAGCGGCGTGGACGCTGATCTCTCCCGCATAATTACACTTTTCCCCGTGTTTGGACTCAATTAAGCGAATGTTCAGCTCCTCATTATCCAAGCAAGGGTATGTAATTTAAGAGCTGTATATTGTATACGGACGAGAATCTGAAACTTGAGAGAAATATTGAGTCTTCCATGGTGGTGTTATTATGGTAAACAAGTGGTGGTCATTTTGTTTTGGAGTAGTGCTAAATGGTAGCAGTATATTCCCATGGCCCAGAACATTTCCATCAATATAAACAAGCATTCATTACTGTCTTAGCAAGAAATAGAGAGAGCAGTTTGCCCCACTCCCTAATCTGCAGTGTCACACCAATATACAGCTAATGTCTGTGGCAGCAGATGCTGGTGTCAGTTCAAAGATACTGACTGGACTGAGCTTAGGGCCTGTGTTCATATAGCTTCTTTTGCTAATCTCCAGTGTCTTTTTTTAGTTGTTTGTATGCGGGCCCACGTCTGTGGCTGATTAGTGCGCCCAACGTCTTTTTTCAGAGCGCTCCACCGTTTTTGTGCGCCGGCTCCCAGTGCTTCCAGCTGAAAATATCAGAACTTTTCAGAAATGCGCTGGTGTGTTGAGCGCTCCTTCTCAGACAACTAATCATATGGAGAAACTAGCTACTGTAGCTTGTTAGTTGTGAGCTATCATGCTAGCCACTGCTGAGCTAATGTTATTTTCAATCTGCTTCCTTGCATATTGTGTGCTGGGATCACCGTTCCCCAACGTACTTAGAGCGTTAAACTGGCAGGAATAGACGGCACATGGACACACGCCCTTAGCCATAAGAGAATAATATGTACATTTAGTAGTATTCATGGTTAAAGCCCACACAAATCAGGACTTTATCACTCCCAGTCATCCCCTCCCCCCATTCCCCTGAGCACAACCGGCTCAGTCCCTCCACGGACACTATCCTCCTACCCCTTCACCCCCCCCCCACCCCACCCCCATCCTGTCACTTTAAATGACTTTGCACTTTATAATTTTGAGATTGTTTTTCTGTATTTGTCTTCCACTATTGATGTGACCGCTGTGCTGCATACTTGCACTAAGTCAAATTCCTAATTTGTAATCGAATTACTTACTGTGGCCATTAAAGTGAATCTGAATCGTAAACAAAACATTGGTAATGGTAATGTGAAGCATACGCGGCCAATTAGGGCAATCACCTAATTAAAAAATCTGGCTCCGTCAGGTCACCCGCACAGCCCAGAGGCGGAAGCCATCGGCTCTGTCTGGTTCCTCCCCGATTCTACCTACTTATACTCCCATCACTTATATAGCCTCAGACTGATGACATCACTGATAACATCATCACTGATAACATCATCACTGATTAAATCCACTGATGACATCACTGATGACATCATCACTGAACTATAGCCTCAGGCTTAGGGGAATTAGGGCAATCAATCTGCCCATCTGCCCTAATTAATAAATCCGGCTGCGTCAGGTCACCTGCACGGGTGCTCTTTACATCCCCTGAAAGTTTCAGCCCGATCACATGTAAAACGGCACAGCTGTGGCCGGCACAACAATTGAAACAGACAAACAAACAAACATTGCCCACATGCTCCCTTTTATAATAGGATTTATATACTGATGATATACGTATGGACACTGTTGCCAAGTCCGGTCCTTACAGCACCATGTGGAACGAATTCTGAAGTGCACTTTTAATCCACAGAACTGGTCAGAGAGCCCGAAATAGACCCACAGCAGATTACTAACGGGACACGTTAAACCACCGGCAAATGAAGAGGTTAACACGTGACCTGACTTGCACGTTCACGTCTATTTCAAGGGGATATAATCTAGCGTTCAACATGACCTATGCCTTCAGTGCATTCAACCATGACTGGCTCATACATTTCAGTGAATTTACAGAATTTGTTAATTATGAGTGGTACAATGACACTGAGTAGGTTACTTCACACATATGTGATTATGTTTTGACTGCATGTTGAAAAACCACTGAACCGTGTTTTTTTGGCCGCTTCACCATTGCCATAATATACTATAGAGTACCATCTGTTCAGTGGAACTCACAGCCTTGTACTGATGCATCACTACGGAGCAATGCATTGTCGGTAACACCAGTAAACCGGCCCCCCAGCCCCCTCAAGATACTGTAAGCAGGCCAAACGGGTTTGGTTTCCATGTACATCATTAGACAGGCTAGGTCAGCATGAATGGACACACTCGCACATACATACTGTACATACACACACAAGCAAATATGGCCATGTGTGTGTACCCACACAGGTACAAGCATGCCCATACCCCACAACCACACACAAGGATACTGTAGTGTATACTGTCATAGGAAGAAATGTGCACATACACATACACACACACACACACACACACACACACACACACACACACACACACACACACACGCACGCACACAGAGTGTTACATTTCAGAGTCAAGTATCAATTGTTTGAAGTGCTCCTGAATGATGAGACGTCTATTTAGACGACCTAATTTATCTTCACACTTCTGGCATTGTGTGACATGTTCAGACGTGATGATGACGTCATGGTGACACACAATGTTAGTTTGGGCTAAGCTAAGGAATTAGTGTAAACAATAAGTCAGAGTATTTTGCTCGATGCTAGTGGCAAAGGTACTGCAGGAAACGTCTAACTATCGCTCCTGATGGTATCTTAACAGTGACCTATTTCAAGGAAAGATCCAGAGGATGTTTGTGTTCTATTTATATAGGATAGAATGCATAAATGACTGGTATGTTGAGTAACCACTGCAGAGCATGGGAAGCTGCAGCTATGAAGAATACCATTATTTAAATAATCAAAGCCCTGTAAATGGGAATGAAGGATGGGCAATAATGAGAATGTCTGTTGTACTGTTGTCATTTATTTGTTTTGCGGAGAATATTGCAGGTCTCTTACCTCTCCAAGGTGGGGAGTAGGATTGAAGCCACACAGATTACACACCGTCATCTTGCACTCCGTGCAGTGACTGTAGTTGGGTGCGTCTGCTGATCCCACGTTCAGCTCCACTTTACAGAGAGGGCAGTTTTCCTTGGCTGTGGAGGCTGAAGCTGGAGCAGCTGAGTCAGCTACCGTTGGAGGCCCCGGAGTGGGTCCAGGTGCTGGGGCCTTCTCTTCAGCCTCCACGGAAAGGGATTTGGGGGCCTTCTCTTCAGCCTCCACGGAAAGGGATTTGGGGGCCTTCTCTTCAGCCTCCACGGAAAGGGATTTGGGGGCCTTCGTGAACTTTGCTGGTGGGGTGTCAGGAGCCGACTCAGTATCGGGGGGAGACCCAGGAGCGGAGAAGGGGGAGTCCGGGGGTGAGCCGGCGTCAGAATCGGGAGGGGTGCCAGGTGGTGAATCCGCCGTGTTCTCCGCACCAGTGACGAGATTAGTGGCCGAACTCAAGAGGGAGGATCCAAAACCTCCAAACAACTTCCCCGCCGTCGACTCCTCCTTCTTCGGAGAGGCCTGCCCTTGTGGCTTTGCCGACCCACCAAACCCTCCAAACAGCTTTCCTGTAACAGACTCTGCAGCTGCCGGGGGTTTGGCCGCATCAGTGAGGCCTCCCAGACTAATACCCCCCAAACCCCCAAAGAAGCTGGACTCCTGCTTGGCTTTAACTGGGGAGGGCTGGGGGCTGGATTTCTGCTGAATGGGACGGCCTGTCTTAGGGTCAATTTTGGGGGATCCTGCCGCAGAGGAGGCTGGGGACAGAGGTCCTGGAGAGGTAGGACCTGGGGATTTCTGCTTGGGTGTGGTTGGTGGAGTAAACCCATCGGTGGTACTCTGCTGCTTGATCAGCAGTTTGCCCGGCTTACCCGGTGACTGTCTCTGGGGTGAGGGTGGGGCTGAGCCCTGCATGGGCTTCGCCAAGCCAGGGGGATCCATGCCTCCCATGGCTCGCTGCATCTGGCAGCTCAGACACAGCCACTCTTTACCCTGTGCAGAAACAGAAGATGCCTTAGATTTGTCTGGAACACATCGACACACCGCTGTGAGCACAGGCGTTCATGGCATGTGTAGTTACAGACACTTGCAAGAACAAACAATAAAAGCCCCAAAATAACCACTTTTTTTTGTAATTTGTTTTTTTCCTAACATAAAGGCAAATTCATTAAGAGAGAAAACAAGTCTATTAATTAGGCCATTTCAAATGATGTGGAATCCTGTTTTCACATGCCAAATTGTTTCTCATAGCATGAGGGATTTCACATTTCGGAACTGTTACGTAATTCAACATTCTCAAACTAACAATAGCCGTGGAACTGTGTATTAGGGCAATGCTAAAAATGAGATGTTTTATGAATAGAATACTGAGTATTTCTCTAATTGAATGGGAATAAAAACCTATTATTTCTACAGATTATTTGCTTTGTTCAGCGGAAAACAAAACAAAAACAAAACAAAAAAAAGTTTGTTGACCTAAGGCAGGGATACTCGACTTGCTTTGACGGGGCCACTTTTGCAAAATGACAAGAGCCCAGGGGCCTGTAAACATCCCAAACAAATCAATAAAGGATCTCTCCAAAAAGCAGGCAAGCAGGCGGCAATATTGGACAATTTAGCCGGAGCTCAGTCAAACTTTATTTAACGTTAGTTTTCATTGTGAATTAGAAAATGGTCGGGGGGGCACTAGGCACCCTAATGTGGGCCACAGCTGGCCCCTGGGCCGCGAGTTGAGTATCACTGAATCTTTCCAATTATAAGTTAAGGAGCTTAGATTACCGTACACCGACAGTTAGTAATAGGATGAATAGTGCTGATGAAACAGTATTTTTCCTATTTTCCTTCAGGTACAGTACAACAATGGATTATCTTGCCTTTTATTGTCTCTGTTCTGACAATATATCTCAACACCTGTTGGCATCAAGCCTGGCTCCACCACAATGCTATCTTTGTTTGGTGAGCAGCATATCCCCTTGGTTTCCACTGTGTACAAACCAGTCTTTAAAAGGACCAATGTTGACAATTTGATTACTATCTAGAATAGAACAGTGTGTGCATTTTCTATGTATAATGGTACTAAAGCATCAATCCAAACCAGTGTTGGGGTCCATTCAGGCAATTTAAAATGTTTAGTGAAATAGCAAATCATATTGATAGAGCTTTTATTCTGAAAGATTTCTTCCTTGTTCAATATAAGCGTTTATAATTGACTCTGTCCTTGATATACAGTATATACCCAAAAGAAGCTAATGTGGTGGGAACCAGTCATTCTGCTGTACTGTATCAATGACCCATCAGAGCTTATAGTCCATGTGTGGCCGAGTGCCCTGACTGGCTGGCACAATATCTTCCTGTGGCCATGACATGAGTCACCTTCATCAATGTTCCCTGGGTCCATATGGTCCCTCTGTTCCTCAAATCATGTGCCACTCTCTTATGAGTCGCATTTCCCTTGCCAGGCCTCTCACTGTCAAGTTTGGACTCAGGGAATTTTTAACCATGCAGCAATGTGCTAACAAGCTACTGCTGGATTCACCTACACTGCAAAAATATACAACTTAACAAGTCATTAATTCTGGCATTTCATATTAAAATGCCATTTCCTTCAAACAAGTGAAACAAAACTGTCAATCTAGGGTGAGATCATTTCACTTACTGTGTTTTTTCACCGTTTCAAGAACCTTGTTGAAACAAGCTATCTTGAACTCAGGGCTGTGAGGGCACTCTACAAGTAACTTGATTCAAGACAATTCTTGTAAAGATGTAAGTGGATTTAGTGAAATTATCTCACCCCCCCGGCAAATTGTTTCACTTCTTTTAAGAAAAATAAGATTTTTAACGACTCAATACTAGACTATGTAAGATGGAGATGTTTGTAGTGTGTAATGTGAAGAGAGCAAACGTTGACTGGATAATCTGATATTTCTCATATAGGATGAATTGAATAATGTTACATCTGTGGTCACAAATTGATGTGACCTTTTCCTCCCATTGCCATCAATAACATGGGCTGTCTTGTGTAATATTAAATGAATGTGTCAACAATATGGCTGCATTCCCTGTAGTGATTGGAATTATGAAAATTAGACATTCACCATTTGAAAAATGTGACAACAATGCTGTAATCAAAGTAAACTCATTGTGGACTCTTACTGAGCAGAATGCAAAAGAGAACAAAACAAAAGAAAACACAACAGTCTCTTACCGCAGAGTCAGGGGGGCTGAAGCCACACAGGCTGCAGACCTGATTCTTACACTCAGTGCAGTTATTGTAGTTGGCTGGCTCCTTGGAGCCCGTGTTCAGCTGGGTGGTCTTGCACAGTGGACAGAGCGCATCTCCAGGCTTTCCAGGAGGCCCACTGCCCTTAGCTGGCTCCCCAGCCTTCCCAGGTCCTTGTGGAGGGGGGGCCCCTTTTTGCTGGGGAGGGCCACCCTGTTTGGTGCCTTGACCTAGTGGTCCTTGCCCTGGCTTTGGCCCTTGTGCAGGGGGACCCTGACCCTGCTTTTGGGGTCCTCCCTGTTGTGGTCCCTTGGGTCCTGGGCCTTGTTGGGAACCCTTGCCTGGTGGCTTTCCTCCCTGCTTGGCCCCAGGTTTTGCAGATGTGTCTCCCTGCTCATCATCCCCAAACAGGGTAGACATGGAGGAGGAGACCCCGCTGAGGAAGCTGGAGCCAAACATGCCGCTGGACTTGGTCTCAGGGTCCTTTGGCTCCTGCCGGAATCGGGACTCGAGAAGGCTGAGGGACGAGGGGCTGCGGCCCGGTGTGGGCTTGCCAGCTGGACCCTGGTTGAAGGCGTCTACAGTACGGCTCTTACTGAGACCAGTTGGGCCCTTTGAGGCGCCAACTCCTACCTGCTGGGAACGCTGCTGGGCATCAGCATCTGAAGGTCTGACAAAGAGAGAGAGAGAGAAAGAGACAGAGTGTTTTTGTCAGTGTCGCTGTTTTTGCTACTGTTCTGGTGTGTTTACTTTGGCAGCTGGCATTGTAACACGATCGCATCAATCCCACTTAATCTCTTTGATCTGAATTCAGAGAAAAACACACAAAATAACAATAATTAACTTCAGCTGATCCAGAACCTAAATCAATATATGGCTAACCCTAAAATCTGGATAGTCCTGTAATATAGTTACTTTATCTGCTAATTTATTATGGTGTTGAACAGCTGAAACAAATACCCGTTGAGAGTATATCACAAATAGCTCCTTCTAATCTCTTCCATTATTTAATACTAATATTCTTGAACACACTCACTCACATAGTCTGAAATAATGTCAACATTAGATTGACATGAATAAAATCCATCACAAAAACGTATTTCTTTTGATAGCGAGACATATCTGGGCTTCATGGCTGTGCGTGTGCGTAGTATGAGATCATCAGTATGAGGTGTCTGGCAAGGCAACACAGCTGTGTAGACTGCATACTAATGGTCAAACAAAGTCGTTTCTCTTGCCTAAAGGCCACAATATATACAGGCAACATTAGACTTAATGTGGATGGATAAATGATCTTCTCTTTTGCAATTATATTGTGTGCCTACTATCTTATCCACATTGCTTTCAAACCGTGTGCCAACTGCCCAACTCCATTGCTGTAACTGTACGGTGCATCATCACACTCATAATAACAAGTTAAGGGTCTAGCTCTAGCTCTCCCCGATCTAAGGCCTTTTCATCACATCAGTGAAGAGAAAAACATGAAGCTAGCAGCCCCGGGGTAGAGCTGACAGTGGAAAGTGAATAGCGCTGAATGACATGGAGTGTAGATCATTGAGATAGAGAGGGAGACACTCGGCTCCATGAGGGTAAGCTGAGACGTCTTCGTTAGCTCGGGCTGAGAGGCAACGCAGATAACCTACACACACTGACAGGCACAACCATGAACGTCAAATCGATGGCATGCTGGAAATTATTTAATTATATGGACATTTGGTAATTATCATATGGGCTTTTTATCCGACAGTGCTGTGGGTATGGTGTGTTTTTGTCTGATGGAGTGGATGATGTTCTTTTCCCCAATGATGTTGATGAAGTGATGTTGACCTTAATGTGGATGTCCTATGGCATGGTGCTTCTGCTATGATGTCAAACACATCATGTTGTTCTATCTAACAGTGCATGAATTTCCCCCCTTACCATTTTCTTCACAGTTGTACATTGCCAATTCCCCCTGCTCTCCCAGTCATTGCTCCACCCCCTCTGCCGATCTGGGGCGAGCTGTAGACTAGCACATGCTTCCTCCGAAAGATGTGCAGTCACAAGCCGCTTCTTTTCACCTGACAGTGAGGAGTTACACCGGCAGGACGTACTGTAGCGCATGGGAGGATCACGTTATTCACCACAGTTCCCCTCCCCCCTGAACAGGGGCCCCGACAAACCAGATGAGGTGTTAGTACAGCGGCCAGGACTCATACCCCATGGGTTTCCCACCCACAGACATGGCCAATTGTGTGTGTAGGAATGTCTGACCAAGCCGGAAGTACCTCTACCAGGAAGTGACAACACAGTCTAGCCCCTTTTCACCACAGAGTGACAACACAGTCTAGCTCCTTTCACCACAGAGTGACAACACAGTCTAGCCCCTTTTCACCACAGAGTGACAACACAGTCTAGCTCCTTTCACCACAGAGTGACAACACAGTCTAGCCCCTTTCACCACAGAGTGACAACACAGTCTAGCCCCTTTTCACCACAGAGTGACAACACAGTCTAGCCCCTTTTCACCACAGAGTGACAACACAGTCTAGCCTCTTTCACCACAGAGTGACAACACAGTCTAGCCCCTTTTCACCACAGAGTGACAACACAGTCTAGCCTCTTTCACCACAGAGTGACAACACACTCTAGCCCCTTTCACCACAGAGTGACAACACAGTCTAGCCCCTTTTCACCACAGAGTGACAACACAGTCTAGCTCCTTTCACCACAGAGTGACAACACAGTCTAGCCCCTTTTCACCACAGAGTGACAACACAGTCTAGCTCCTTTCACCACAGAGTGACAACACAGTCTAGTCCCTTTCACCACAGAGTGACAACACAGTCTAGCACCTTTTCACCACAGAGTGACAACACAGTCTAGCTCCTTTCACCACAGAGTGACAACACAGTCTAGCCCCTTTCACCACAGAGTGACAACACAGTCTAGCTCCTTTCACCACAGAGTGACAACACAGTCTAGTCCCTTTCACCACAGAGTGACAACACAGTCTAGCTCCTTTCACCACAGAGTGACAACACAGTCTAGCCCCTTTCACCACAGAGTGACAACACAGTCTAGCTCCTTTCACCACAGAGTGACAACACAGTCTAGCCCCTTTTCACCACAGAGTGACAACACAGTCTAGCCTCTTTCACCACAGAGTGACAACACAGTCTAGCCTCTTTCACCACAGAGTGACAACACAGTCTAGCTCCTTTCACCACAGAGTGACAACACAGTCTAGCCCCTTTTCACCACAGAGTGACAACACAGTCTAGCCTCTTTCACCACAGAGTGACAACACAGTCTAGCCCCTTTTCACCACAGAGTGACAACACAGTCTAGCTCCTTTCACCACAGAGTGACAACACAGTCTAGCCCCTTTTCACCACAGAGTGACAACACAGTCTAGCTCCTTTCACCACAGAGTGACAACACAGTCTAGCCTCTTTCACCACAGAGTGACAACACAGTCTAGCCCCTTTTCACCACAGAGTGACAACACAGTCTAGCCTCTTTCACCACAGAGTGACAACACACTCTAGCCCCTTTCACCACAGAGTGACAACACAGTCTAGCCCCTTTTCACCACAGAGTGACAACACAGTCTAGCTCCTTTCACCACAGAGTGACAACACAGTCTAGCCCCTTTTCACCACAGAGTGACAACACAGTCTAGCTCCTTTCACCACAGAGTGACAACACAGTCTAGTCCCTTTCACCACAGAGTGACAACACAGTCTAGCACCTTTTCACCACAGAGTGACAACACAGTCTAGCCCCTTTCACCACAGAGTGACAACACAGTCTAGCCCCTTTTCACCACAGAGTGACAACACAGTCTAGCTCCTTTCACCACAGAGTGACAACACAGTCTAGCCCCTTTCACCACAGAGTGACAACACACTCTAGTCCCTTTCACCACAGAGTGACAACACAGTCTAGCTCCTTTCACCACAGAGTGACAACACAGTCTAGCCCCTTTCACCACAGAGTGACAACACAGTCTAGCTCCTTTCACCACAGAGTGACAACACAGTCTAGCCCCTTTCACCACAGAGTGACAACACAGTCTAGCTCCTTTCACCACAGAGTGACAACACAGTCTAGCCCCTTTCACCACAGAGTGACAACACACTCTAGCCCCTTTCACCACAGAGACAGAGTGACAACACACTCTAGTCCCTTTCACCACAGAGTGACAACACACTCTAGCCCCTTTCACCACAGAGTGACGACAACACAGTCTAGCACCTTTCACCACAGAGTGACAACACAGTCTAGCCCCTTTCACCACAGAGTGACAACACACTCTAGTCCCTTTCACCACAGAGTGACAACACACTCTAGCCCCTTTCACCACAGAGTGACAACACACTCTAGCCCCTTTCACCACAGAGTGACAACACACTCTAGCCCCTTTCACCACAGAGTGACAACACACTCTAGTCCCTTTCACCACAGAGTGACAACACACTCTAGCCCCTTTCACAACAGAGTGACAACACAGTCTAGCCCCTTTCACCACAGAATGACAACACACTCTAGCCCCTTTCACCACAGAGTGACAACACAGTCTAGTCCCTTTCACCACAGAGTGACAACACAGTCTAGTCCCTTTCACCACAGAGTGACAACACAGTCTAGTCCCTTTCACCACAGAGTGACAACACAGTCTAGTCCCTTTCACCACAGAGTGACAACACAGTCTAGCCCCTTTCACCACAGAGTGACAACACAGTCTAGCCCCTTTCACCACAGAGTGACAACACAGTCTAGTCCCTTTCACCACAGAGTGACAACACAGTCTAGTCCCTTTCACCACAGAGTGACAACACAGTCTAGTCCCTTTCACCACAGAGTGACAACACAGTCTAGCCCCTTTTCACCACAGAGTGACAACACAGTCTAGCCCCTTTCACCACAGAGTGACAACACAGTCTAGCACCTTTCACCACAGAGTGACAACACAGTCTAGTCCCTTTCACCACAGAGTGACAACACAGTCTAGCACCTTTCACCACAGAGTGACAACACAGTCTAGCCCCTTTCACCACAGAGTGACAACACAGTCTAGTCCCTTTCACCACAGAGTGACAACACAGTCTAGTCCCTTTCACCACAGAGTGACAACACAGTCTAGTCCCTTTCACCACAGAGTGACAACACAGTCTAGCCCCTTTTCACCACAGAGTGACAACACAGTCTAGCCCCTTTCACCACAGAGTGACAACACACCTCAGAAATATTGTCAAATTACGGTCCATTGTATCACCTGCTGAACTGGAAATAGCTGTACATGCTTTCATTTCCTCAAGACTCGATTATTGTAACTCACTTTTCACCTGCCTTAACCAATCATCCATAAACCAGCTCCAACTTGTCCAAAATGCCGCTGCAAGATTGCTCACCAGGTCAAAAAAGTCCTGCCACATCACCCCTATCCTAGCCTCTCTCCACTGGCTCCCAGTGAATTTCAGAATTCAGTTTAAAGTCCTGGTCTTAACCTATAGAGCCCTCCATGGACAAACCCCGGTTTACATCTCCGAGCTTCTCCATTCATACTCGGCCAGTCGGTCTCTGAGGTCGTCCGACCAGGAGTTACTGGCGGTGCCCTGGACCAGATTAAAAACTAAGGGTGATAGAGCCTTTGCGGTGGTGGCCCCAAGGCTCTGGAATACTCTCCCTCTGGACCTGAGAGTCTCTTCCTCTGAACTCGTGTTCAAAAAGCAATTAAAAACTTTCCTGTTCAGAAAAGCTTTCGGCCATACATAGATTTTACCGACTGTTTTGATTTGTTTTGATTTATTTCATTCTTCTGCTTGCAATGTCTGTCTTTATTTTAGCTATTTTTCTGCTAGCTTAATTTTGCATTTTCTTAGATATGCTTTAATTATATGAGATGTTTTAATTGTATTACTTGTTTTAAACTGTATGTGGTCCTCTGTGAAGCACTCTGTGCACTCGTGCTACGAAGAGCGCTATATAAATAAAGGTTACTTACTTACTTACTTACCACAGAGTGACAACACAGTCTAGTCCCTTTCACCACAGAGTGACAACACAGTCTAGTCCCTTTCACCACAGACTGACAACACAGTCTAGCCCCTTTCACCACAGAGTGACAACACAGTCTAGCCTCTTTCACCACAGAGTGACAACACAGTCCAGCCCCTTTCACCACGGAGTGACAACAGTCATGAAAGGAGCTAGCCAGGGTCCTGAATTATCCTTGAAGTGGCTCTCCCTTCTGCTCTGCTAATAATAAACACTATTTGTGATGCTTCCCGCTTTGAGTTGTGCCAAGCAGCACAGAGCAGATCGAGCTGGACAGAATTCATGACCGAGTAGAAAAATGGAGGAAAAAAATCCTGTCATTTTTTTTTTTTTTAAATAAAACCATTACGGCACCACAAGAGCCTGCTTTCAATATGCTTCCATTATTGGGGCAGCTATAGCTTCCAATTGACTTAATTTGAAATTATTGTGTCAATGAACTAATTCAGTAATGTTCTGCAGGTTATGTAGCCTAATAGTTTCCATTGTTACATTTATAGCCTATAGTATAATTCAAACACTACTGGTGAAATTAAGAGTAGTCCCACGTCTCCAGGGACAACTACACCTCTGATCAGCATGCTGTTGTAATAACAAGCAGTGTTGAGTGGTAACGTGTGACACAGTGTCATGTTACAGTAACATTATTACTTTTCAAATTTCCCCTAATCACCCACAGGAGAGGTAGCCTACTCCCAGCATTAACCTGATATTTGAAGGCAAGAGAGGATCCAAACATTGAGTAACACATTACTGCTCCCAGGCAGTAATAAGTAAAGTAATTGGATTACTTTTGAAGTGAGTACTGAGTGATGAGTAATAAGAGGCTTTATTGAGTAAAGAGCCCAACATTGACAACAAGCAGTGCTGTTGAAAAGCCTGCTGTAGGCCAGTGTGTTTCAGCACCATGGACAGCGACCAGACTCTCATTCCGAGGCTGATCAGATGACATCTGCCGTTTCAATGAAACCATTTTTAAAAGCAGCAGGGGGGGATCTATGAGTGCATGACATTTGCGCTAGCTGTTCTATTTTTAGTCATATTAATATTTATACACGCCCTCCCCCATTTCCTGCTCAGATATAAATAACAAGTCACCCCCAATGGAAGCAATTAAAAACGCAAAACATGTCATTCCGGAATTGGGGAAATCTTGGACTATTATGAGAATTACATCCAAAAATGTAAGGCAGTATGGTATTGGGGGCATATTGTTTTCATTGTGAGCTCTCCATCCACGACACAACCTATGCCTTCACAACTGATGCAAAAGCCAATTTAGGGGAATTCAAAGTACTGTAGAATTGGCAAAATTCGAAAGCAGATACATATACTATACTATGGTATACAGCTGATATGGGTAGCGTAGCTATTTGTTGTGAGGGGGTGTTAACGTGTCGTTCAACTGGAAAAAAAACAGCACGACAGACGATTTTCTTACCCAGCAGGCATTTCGATTATTTATTTCGCACAAATAGTGGAGGTGTGTCTCTCTCTCTTGATCTCACACCGAGACAAGCCAAGGAAGCACCCGAGACGATATTTGACACAAATAATTCACCACCAATTTAGGCCCATTCCAGACATTGAGGCATCGTCATCGGCCAAAACAAACGAGCAGCTTGTGCATCGCTGTTAGATGTAGTGACAAAACGCTCAAAGCATCAAATAGATGCCTCCGTTCCAGATTAGAGCTAATAACAACACGTTCCCTCTGAGAGACATCTATCTCTTTCTCAGCCGTACAAGACAGCAGATGTTAACGATAAGCCATTAACGCGAGCTCTAGGAATTGAATGATTTCTTGGTGCGGTTGGGGGGATTATAAATGGGCGTGAACGTGAACGTGCCTCTTAATAGGAGTCGTGTGCTTGCTTCCCAAATGCTGCACATAACCTGCAGAAACACATCACAACACGGCCTCTTGTTCCTCTCTCGCCTATTATTATGGGTGGTAGTTGATATTTTAAGTGCAGCGAATGAGGAAAATAAAAGAGTATACAAAGCCGCCTGCCTTCGTACGCCTCTCTGCGCCCTTGACATCGCCGCGGCGAGCTGTCTCCGGTCCTCCTCGCTGAGTTGGCCCAAGTCGGCCTCCGTGCCACCGGAGAGCTGCACGAAGCTTTCCTGGCCGTCAGGCAGCAGCCCCTCCGCTAGCCCGGACTCCAGGCCTCCTTCCAGGCTCGCTTCGTTCCCCATGATCGACCCCTCCCGTTCCCTCTATTCCGGATCAATGCGCGATCCGATCTCTCTCTGTCTCTGCGTTTTTTATCTCCACAGACGGTATTCCTCGGTTTGTCGAAGCATCTCAGATTATTTTGTCCTCCATCTACTTGCCTCCCGCGTCCTGCCTTCCCATTCCCCTCGTTTCTCTGTGTTTTTCTGTGTCGAGCATCTCTGCAGCTGTAAACCACAGTTTTTCATCAGGGGGTCTCTCTGCTCTACTAGTCTAGTGTCAAGTTACACACAAAAATATAAAACGCTATTTCCGGCAATATTTTACACAATAAAACCCTGACTGACCTTGATTGATGTTCATGCAAAGAAACAACGTGAAAATGAAGAATAACTTTAAGGAGGAATCTGTCTTTTTCACAACATAAATTATATAGAGGCAATGGCAGTGATATATTTTCTTGGACCCAAATCTGAAAATGTTTTTTGTTAGATGATTTTCTCCAGAATTGACTATTATTGTCGGTAGAGATAAAGTGAAACTACTAAACCATGATCAAAATAGTAATTCTTCTGCATTCTCTAATTGTGTTAACTTCTTTCAAATGAAATCATGCTGAAGTAAATTAATCAATTTGCTGGGTCCCCCTGGAACAAGGACCCCTGGTGGT
>NC_139624.1:40243893-40248893 GCF_964638095.1 Poromitra crassiceps
TTTAATGTGTGAACGTGTTGTTCCAGGGAATGTTGTTTTGGCGCTTTAGCGAAGGTCATGGGAAGGAGAATGTAACTGTTAATAGGATTTACTGGTCATTGTCTGGGAGCCAATCTGGAAATCCACTGGCCAAGACTGGTTCAAATTAAAACAGCCTCCCATACAGTGTGTATGCCAATGAATTTAAGTGATGCAATTATTTGAGAGGAGGGGAGGTAGGAACACATAAGAAGAGTTCCTCCATGACCAAATAGGCTATTATGGTTGCTAGTCTAACGTCTTCAGAGCCAGCGTCTTACGTCAGCACGCTTCCACCGATGGAGGGTTTGAATCACAAGTCAGCATTTCCGAATGTTGCCAGGAGAAAATACCCTGGTGAAATCTGATTGGCTGGGCTGTTACGGAAGTCCAGCTCTCTGCGTGCATTGGTGCATCGTTCAAAATGTACCGGCCCACGACCGTCTGGGTTGGTCAATTTGTATGTCTGTCACACATTTTGTTTTGGTCTTATTTTCAGATTTTGCCCCCCCTTCTCCACAATTGTACTTGGCCAATTTCCTCTGTTGCCCTGGTCGCTGCTCCACCCTCTGCCGATCTGGGGAGAGCTGTAGACTGACACCATGCTTCCTCCGACACATGCGCATCTGCCAGCCACTTCTTTTCACCTGACAGCGGGGAGCTTCACCGGCAGGACATAGCACGTGGGAGGATCACACTATTCCCACCAGTTCCCTTCCACCCTGAACAGGCGCCCTGACCGACCAGAGGAGGTGCTAGTGCAGCAACCAGGACACATACCCCTAATCAGGCTTCCCACCCGCAGACACAGCCAATCATGCCTGTATGGACGTCCGACCAATTCCGGAGGTATTGTAACATGGGGACGTGAACCTGCAACCCTCGTTTTGGTAGGCAGGGAATCTACCGCTACACGACCCGGATGCCCCCTTTTGTTTTCAAGAGGTGTGCACCAGACGTATATATCTATCTACGGCTGAATACTGCCAGACTATATGGTTGCCGTCTCCAAAGTGGCCATGGTATTGCTGTGGTGTTTCTGCACTGCACTTGTCAGAGTTCACCTTTGTCCAGTAGGTCCAACTGTGACATCTTTCTCCTTGGATTTTCTGTTGAAGTTTGAGTTTCTGTAGGTGGCGCTCGTTTCTTTGTCTGTTCAGCCATGGTGTCTATCGCTGCTGATGCTATACCCAGTTCTTCCTCTATTTATTGTATTTGTCCTAAACAAACTATTCCTGAGGCGGGGACTAAAACACATTACCTCCTGTTTGCCACAGGATTTCTCCTGCAAAATACCTACCAGACAGCAGGTGGTTAGAGCAGCAAATGTTAAAGCCTTCATGAAATAGGTACAGTCAACACAGTCTCACAGAAAATTGTATAATACTGTAACGTGTTGGGTAATCCAAGTATTACCTGTAATGTGATGTGCAACATAAGTGTCTCAACGGTAGCTAGGAACTAATGTGTGTGGGTGTGCCCCTAGGGGAAACGGGGTATATATGACCAGCGGCCGGGGTGCCGGATGTCAGTCAAGCTATGGAGTGAGCGAGACCGGGTGTTGTGTGTAGAGCTAGCTCTGTGAAGCTAGCTGCTAGGAGCTAAAGAAGCCTGTGAATAAAGAACCTGTACCAACTACAACTCTCCGTTCTTTGGCGTATCACCGATACGTTACATTGGTGTCAGACAGTAAAGCGGTAGCGCCTCTGATTCGGTCGAGAGGGGAGAGAGTGAGGAGGAACGGCGGAGGAAAAGTTGGAGATCAAAGGCTCGAGCGACCTAGCAGTAGCGAGCTAGCTGTGTGAGCTAGCTGCTACGAGCGCCACGTGTGATGGTGCGATTAGAAGAATGCCTGTCGGCGAACGGGAGAAAAGAGGGGCTGACGACAGAGATCAGCTCGATGCTGGCGGGCATGGAAGCCCGTGTGTTGAAAGAAGTCAGACGGCTGGTGGAAGAAACTCCTGCCTGGGCAGTAGAGGTGATGCGGACGCTGCGAGAAGTCATGCAGCGGGTGGATTTGATGAGCGCAGAGGGAGCGCAGTGTGGAGAACGGCTGGAGGAACCACAAAATAGACTGTGTTGGAGCTGTGGAGAACCGGGCCATGTGGCGAGGTGGTGCCGAGGCGGACCCGGGAGACGGACCGGGTATGCGGGACAACGACATAGACAGCAGGGAGCCTGCTGGGCATGCGGCGCGATCGGACATTTAGCCAGAGAATGTCAAGAAGCTGTCGGGGATTGGAGGACAGCGAGAGAGGAGAGACAGGTGAGGCTTTGTTGGGCTTGCCGGTCGCCTGAGCATTTAGCTAGAGACTGCACTAAGAGTGTGAACGCTGGAAGAGACACACAGCCGGGGGAGCAGCCCGAGCAACAAGCAGTGGAGCAGCCTGAGCAACAAGCGGCGGAGCAGCGGAGCAGTACAGAGCCGATTGTTCTGGGCAGGAGAGTGACTGTTGAGCCGGCCCAGGCTAGCTGCTCTGCATGCCAGCCAGTGGTGGGGGAGATCGCCATCAGCGACGAGACCATCAGGATAATGGGAATCGTTTTGAACAGCCAGAGGGAGGTGAGCGACATCATCTGCAGAGCTGTTACAGTCGGGGGAGCGGCGCTCGTGTCCCCGGGGGAGCGAGAGGGGTCAACGCTGGAGGAGCCGGCCCAGCCAAGCCGCTGCACAGCCCCCACGGCTGCGCTGCAGAAAGTCGAGGTGGAGATCGACGCCGATGGTGTCCGCCCTGCTGTCCTCAACACGCCGCCCCCTGGGGGAGCGGGACGGGAGGACGAGCGAGTGCAAGAGGTGGAGCAGACAGACGAAGACAGGGCCATCTGGGAGGTCGACGGGCATGAGCGGAGACGCAGACAGATGGAGGATGCGGATATCGGTCCGGTGTATGCGTGGGTGGCGGCCGGACGCCGGCCCCCTGTGGAGGAGATTCACATGTTTTCCGGTGCCACGAAAGGATTGTGGAACATGTTTTCGGACCTGCAACTGGGTGGAGCTGGGGTTTTAGAGAGAAAGGGGCACGGGAAAAGCGGGACCCAGTGGGTGGTACCCGGTTGCCTGCGAGAATTGGCACTGAAGTGGATGCACAAGGGCCCATACGGTGATCGTGGGCCCGAAGAGACACTCAGCCTCATCCGTGGACATTTCTATTGGGGCAAACAAAAGGAGGACGTGCGGAGATACTGCAGGGAGTGTGAGGTCTGTGGGGCACAAAGGGGGGACCGAAAAGAGTTACACTGCAGAGGACTAACCCCACTGGGGGTTGAGCGGGACTAGCATGCTTTAGGTGGGACATAAGCTTTAAAAGGGGGGATGGAAATAGTGGTTGAAGTGAAGTGGGATAATGTGAATAAGAAAAAAAAAGGTTTAAATGAAGGTAATGGGAAAAAAGAATGATGTCAATGTGATGGGTTGTAAAGAGAAAAGAGGGAATGTAAATGTTGGGGCTTGTGTTAAGTGAAAATGTTGGGGAAAAGGGTGCTAATGGGAAGTAACTAAATGATGGTGGGAGTGAATGCAAAATAAGTGGTGTTAAAGAGAAGGGCTATTGGAATGGGAATGTGAACAGAAATGTGGGTTGAATTTAAAGGAATGGGAAAAGAGGGAAGAAATGAAAAGAAATGCAAATAGTGGTGGTGGAATGAAAATTAAGAAGTGCGCTAAAAAGATAAGAGACTATGTGGGAAATTGGGGGAATACAAAATGTTGTGGGGTGGTGTGTTTTGGTACAGGGGGATATGTGTGGGTTGTGGGTGTTAACGTGGGCGTTAACAAATGTTGGGTGAGGAGTATGTAACGTGTCGGGTAATCCAAGTATTACCTGTAATGTGATGTGCAACATAAGTGTCTCAACGGTAGCTAGGAACTAATGTGTGTGGGTGTGCCCCTAGGGGAAACGGGGTATATATGACCAGCGGCCGGGGTGCCGGATGTCAGTCAAGCTATGGAGTGAGCGAGACCGGGTGTTGTGTGTAGAGCTAGCTCTGTGAAGCTAGCTGCTAGGAGCTAAAGAAGCCTGTGAATAAAGAACCTGTACCAACTACAACTCTCCGTTCTTTGGCGTATCACCGATACGTTACAATACCAACGATATGGACCAACGTTGCTATTTTACAATTTCGGCTCGAAAATTGTAAAATAGTAACGTTCTGAGATTTTAGGGTTAGGATTAGAGTAGGGGGAGGGGTTAGAAACAGAAAATCTCCGTAAAACACGCCCAAACCACGCCCACCGCTGTAGACACGTACGTTCCCATTTTCCAATTTCTTAGCCGACATTGTAAAATACCAACGTTTGTCCACAAACGTTGCTATTTTACAATTTTTTTGGAGATCGGGGTACAGTAGCCTATAGGTTTAATCACTATTGTGTTATATCAATCTGTGATATGGAGCAGGAAAACGAACAATAGTCTACTGTACTTTATATTAAACTGTGGTGGATTAGCTTACTTTCCTTTTAAATCAATATAATCATAATGTCACAATGTCATCTTCCCACTGTAAAGCAGTGACATCTTGTTGCTAAGCAACACATAAGTAGCACTAGACTTTTGGTTGATCCATTAATATTCAAATTAACTGAATTATGCAGTCTTTTTTTATATACTGTATATACTTCAAACATGGTTTAACCAATCAGAACGGAGGACCGGGCCAAATGACCATCTGTTATACTGTATAATCTTTGTTTTTGCGACTCCATCCTTTGGATTATATCTGTACCGTGGAGCTGACATTAAATCTTTTACACGACTTAACTCCCAAGTCAGATTGTGCTTTACAGTGCTTACAGTGCTTACAGTGCTTACAGTGCTTTACAGTAATACTGTAGAAATGTGGGATTTGAGGAAAGGCCTCAAAAGCCTGGGTGACCAGGATAACGGATTTGTGTCGGTTGTCATATCCACACATCCTCCCCACACTGCCTCCATGTCCCCGTCTCACCCTCACACTCTTTCATCCTCATTTTTCCTCAAGTG
>NC_139624.1:40258893-40263893 GCF_964638095.1 Poromitra crassiceps
TACATTTTGGGTATATGTATGAGTGTGTGTATATATATATATATACATGTGTGTATGTGCAGTCAGGTGTGTATATATATACACCTGACTGCGAGGAGTTCCCCCCCATTTCCCCTCCCCCCAAACAGGCACCCCGACCGATCAGAGGAGGTGCAGCGACCAGGACACATACCCCTAATCCGTCTTTCCACCCGCAGACACGGCCAATTGTGCCTGTATGGACCCCTGACCAAGCCGGAGGTAACAAGGTAACATGCTGTGTTGGGCAACCTACTTGTCAGGTACTTTCAGTGACTGTCAGTGTGCAGGAGGCTGGCAGTCAGGTACTGTCAGTGTGCAGGAGGTTGTGTCAGTGTGCAGGAGGTTGTGTCAGTGTGCAAGAGGTTGTGTCAGTGTGCAGGAGGTACTGTCAGTGTGCAGGAGGTTGTGTCAGTGTGCAGGAGGTAGTGTCAGTGTGCAGGAGGTTGTGTCAGTGTGCAGGAGGTACTGTCAGTGTGCAGGAGGTTGTGTCAGTGTGCAGGAGGTTGTGTCAGTGTGCAGGAGGTAGTGTCAGTGTGCAGGAGGTTGTGTCAGTGTGCAGGAGGTTGTGTCAGTGTGCAGGAGGTTGTGTCAGTGTGCAGGAGGTTGTGTCACTGTGCAGGAGGTAGTGTCAGTGTGCAGGAGGTAGTGTCAGTGTGCAGGAGGTAGTGTCAGTGTGCAGGAGGTAGTGTCAGTGTGCAGGAGGTAGTGTCAGTGTGCAGGAGGTAGTGTCAGTGTGCAGTCAGGTACTGTCAGTGTGCAGGAGGTAGTGTCAGTGTGCAGGAGGTAGTGTCAGTGTGCAGGAGGTACTGTCAGTGTGCAGGAGGTAGTGTCAGTGTGCAGTCAGGTACTGTCAGTGTGCAGGAGGTAGTGTCAGTGTGCAGGAGGTACTGTCACTGTGCAGGAGGCTGATAGTCAGGTAGTGTCACTGTGCAGGAGGCTGACAACTAAAAAGAGTACAAAAGGCAGTTTTTAAAGGAGATGTTTATTTAGACAACTGAATGCATGCCAGAAAGAACCGTGTTACTGCAGTGGTAACTCTCAGCTCTCTCATTTTTCTAAGTGAGGGAGAGAGCAGGAGCAGGGACACACCAAACCTTTGAGTTTGGGTAGAGAACACTATCTGCTGTAAGTTATTGCATCGACACATCACCCTTGTCATGTATTGAGGGGACGGGGAGACAACATTGTTGGATAAAAAGATTAAGGAGTTTGGTTCTCGATCGGTTTGGGCCGGAGTATTGTGAGGTGTTGGTATCGTCGTTTTGGCAAAAGGACAAAAGTAATTCACACCTTGCTTTAGGGAACTTTACCTCTCACACAAAACACTTAAAGAGACGATAAAAAAGATGCACTTACTGTAGGTAGCATTCACATGCAGTATAACGCGTCTTCTCCTCAGACTAGTTTTAACATTTTTCCGCACTATTTCTTACAGAGATTCACAGCTAATGTTTTCAGTTTTGGGTATTATCTTACATATAATTGCTATTGGATGAATGACATGTTGGATGGATTTGGGAGAACAGAAAAAGTCAGGAAATCACCTGTTACGAAAGGCAAAAGAGACAGAAAATCTGCTACGCAGCAAAATGACAAAATTGTGCTTATCATTGTCGGGATCTCTGTCGAGACTTGGATTTGGTTACTAACACAAACCCCTGTACTCGTTTTCCGAAACCTAATTAAATTTCAACGCTTGCATCCCCAAAAAGGGATTCCTTGACTCAAACTCAGCAAGTTGGTCCATCGAAGTCGTTTTAGTTGCTGTTGCCATTATTTCTCCAATATTGATGAGCCAAAAATACCATAATATCAAAAATAAATGCAACCCTTTCACAAAACAATGAGCAATAAATAATAATCAAGTGGTGTTCTTGTACTGTATATATGTACATACACAAAGAGTTACGTTTGTTGTATATCTGTACACAAAACAACTGGCAGTCCAATTCGGACTGAGTTTTAGCATAGCCTAGAACTGGAATTCGTGCCCAGAGTCTGAATCCCAGAAAAATAAACAACATAATAACTTAACACAGAATCCTCAGGAGCAAAAGGGATAATGCAAAATGAGACTACTATGTTGCTTGAATCTTTGCCCCAAAACAGAAGCACTGGTTTGGATGGAAAAGAGAGGAATATATAAATGAAAAATGTAACATTTTTAGATAGGGTGTAAAAAAAAGCCTCTAGAATTCCATAAAATAACTGACAAGAAATAGCTTATTGACATTGATCGACAACAACATGCACAATGCTCCCCCAGCCTTGGCTGGAGAGGGTCATGATGATGAAGCGCTTTTTCTGCCCCAAGGCATGACTTTGCAGTTTTGCATGTAATAATGTTTCTATTCATTTCCAAACAACGTGGGGGCAGGGCACTGAGGCGGATCACCGGCCCCACAAAATAAACCAGCCTCCTTTTTCGACTGCGGAACTTTTGACCTAAAAGCGCAAGCTGTCTGTGTCAGAACGCTCCAAACTGTGATCCACTGCACAGATCCCTCCTGCAAAAGGTGCTGTGTTGATCTGCTGTCGCTTCAGTCACTTGAAAGACTAGACGCAGACGGCACGCTCTTTTATCCTCATGGACAGTTCCTCCAAAATAAGAGTTTTTAATCCATTCAATGTACACAATCTTGTGGTTCACATGCTCAGGTCAAAGAGGGCGGGTTGCAGTCAATGTACATTTCTGCTTCCATAAATGTCCATATATCTATAAATGTCTCCAGAATTGTCCTGTCAACGCATTAAGTCCATCTGCTGAACAAGTAGGGATTACAGTATATATGGAACACATAATATCCTCACTAAACATGAATGGCTCCATTTTTGTCCCAGTCTTATTTTAGTAGCTTATGTACAGGAGGGCTACGTTTCCGCCAGGCAACCAGCCATATCCTCACACATTTACAGCTGTTCAGTCCTGTTCGTCTTCACAGGTTGTATGTGTTTGTGTGTGTGTCTTTGAATGAGAGCCTTCTTTACTGTAGCCGCGTCGGCATATTTGCGTCTACCTAAAAAGTCTGTTTTGGGTTATTAATGAATGTTTCGTTGTTGTTCTGGCTGCAGTAATGGAGAATTCCCTGGATGGTTCATTGGATGCACCATCTGTGTACATGTGGATGCATGGGTTTGTGCTTGTGCATGTGTGTGTAAATCTGCTTGTTGGTGTGCATCTCATCTCTGCGCTCGGCTTTCCTCAGACGCTGCGTGGGGGTCTCTGGAGCTCATGGGTCCTCCTGTTGCGTCCCTTCTTATTTTCCTGCATCCTCTGTCTCCACTTAGCTGTGTGCTGGGGGTTCCCCCGAGACCCCCCCACAACCTGGGACCCAGCCAGGCTGCCCTGCCCCTTCTGGCCATTTTGGGCCCTCTGGTTGTTCTTAGGTGCCTGCCCGCTCACCGTACCCAGGTTTGGTTGAGATTTCTGGGCGTTCTGGCTCCGCGCCGCCCCTTCCCCTGTCGAGGCTCCGGCCTGGACCCTTGGGCTGCCCTGTGGGGGAGCGCCCTGCTGCCTCTGGGCGTTGGGAGCCACGGCTTTGGGCCTTAACGCAGAGCTGGGACCGCCGGCACTCTCAGGTCTACCCTGACCATTCCCGTTGGGTACCTTCACACGCTTCTGTTTGCGCTCTTTCCTCCAAACGCGATCGCAGAACTCCTCCACGCTGTTCAGATCCGGATGGTCCAGGAGAGACAGGAAGTCTCGGTACCACAGCCTGTGTTTGGCCGAGTGGCCCGTGCCACCGCTCGCCCCGGGAAATCCAGGCAAGATGTCACCCAGCCTCTGGGTGGGGATGACTTGCAGACTGAGGCGCAGCAGCGGCTGGATGAAGCCGTGTTCGACAGCACTGCAGTGGTAGACGCCCGTGTCCGTCTGCGTCAGACTGCGGATCAGCAGGCCCTGCTCCGTACGAAGCACCCGCTCATCTACCTTGATCTGAGAGACAGAGAGAGAGACAGAGAGAGAGAGCGAGAGAGAGAGAGAGAGACAGACAGACAGACAGACAGACAGAGAGAAAGAGAAAGGGGCAGGGTGGGTAGAACCCAAGAACAGAAAGTTCAGTACAAGCAAGACAAATATAGTCACAATATAAACTCAGACAAATGTATTCACTTACATCATAGGGTCAAAAGTCAATCAAAACATCTACACCCTCAGGTTTCCTCCCTATCTAGGTCACTGAGGTCAAATGTCAAATAGGTTATGGGTCATAGGCCAGTAGATGATAACACAGAGGAAAGGTGTTCCCCTTGGCATTTGCCTGCAGCAATCTAATTAGTGGGACACAGATACCAGTGCAGATAGAGATGTGAGTGTGTGTGTGTGTGTGTGTGTGTGTGTCTGTGTGTGTGTGTGTGTGTGTGTGTGTGTGTGTGTGTGTGTGTGTGTGTGTGTGTGTGTGTGTGTGTGTGTGTGTGTGTGTGTGTGTGTGTGTGTGTGTGTGTGTGTGCGCCCGTGCGTTACTATCATCCAGCCCATGGTGTATACATACATTGTGCAGATGAGCCATTAAGCAGGGAAGCAGCATTGCACACATTGAATGTAATTGTATATATTGCTGCAATATATACAATTACATTCAATGTGTGTATTATACACACATTGGTGTCAGGTGAAAAGAAGCGGGTGGCGACTGCACATGTATCAGAGGAAGCATGTGCTAGTCTACAGCTCTCCCCAGATTGGCGGTGAGGGGGTGAAGCAACAACCGGGACAGCAAGTGGAATTGTCCAAGTACAACTGGGGAGAAAACTGGGGAAGGAAATCTGAAAAAATATCTTCTAGCAACTAGTCACACACTTTTAGGAGGATTGGAATTAGAGTTCTCAACGGGCTTGAAAATGTAAACCCGACCCGACCCGACCCTCGTCAGTTGAAGCACGAGCCCGACCCAGCCCCACCAATTAGCATAAATTGTCTGCCTGAGCCCGTTGGGCTGGGTCGGGTTCCATCTGGCTCAGGCTGAAACTGACAACTC
>NC_139624.1:40268893-40291393 GCF_964638095.1 Poromitra crassiceps
TTATGACTACAAACTATTATGAAATCTACAGTGTAGAGCCTGGCATGTTACAAAGTGCTGATGCACTGTGTGATGTCATGTGTGAAGCTGTGTACCTGTGCCGATGAACATGACATCATACTGTCCGTCCTCTGCCTCCACTCTGTCCACCACCAGCTGGGAGAACTGGTAGTCCACATCTGTCCGCACCACGATGGGACGGCCACCCATGGGGTGCACTGGGTTGTACATGGCCGGGTGGCCCCTGGCGAAGGTGATGACATCATCGGGAAGATCCTTGGTGGAGTCGAAACCTCCGAACGTCTTACTGGGGCACTGAGACCGAATTGCATATGATTACATTTGAGAATGACAACTTTCTATGCTCAGAACTGTTCCACATTGGTGGCCAACGAATTGCTTATCGATAGGGATGCACGATATATTATCGGCAATCGTATCGGTATCGGCCGATGTTAGTCATTTTTTAATACATCGGCATTGGTACGATGAACAAAATAGCAATGTTACAGTAATATTGGTTATCGGTATCCATAAACATTTTCATATTGAGAGGAAACAATGTGATAAATCTATGGATTATGGGCTTTTCCAAATGTTTTGGAAATAAAGAAAGACATTACTTTACCAAATTCACATGTGTTTTATAGTATATATACAACATTTTATTACCATAAATTTTATACAGATAATATCGACATCGGTAAATATCGGTTATCGGCCATAACAGCAATGTTAATATCGGTTATTGGTATTACCCAACATTTTCACATCAGTGCATCCCTACTTATGGAGAGCGGAGACTCACAGTTCCAGGCCGGGGGTAGGGCACCCTCCCTTGGAAGGGCACCCACTGGTAGTTGGGTCCATCTCTGTGAGCGTAAGGACCCAGGAAGACCCTCCTGATGTCTGCCATGTTGTACATACACACTGCTGAGCCTTTAAAGATGTTACTGCAGAGGGAGAGGCAGCAGTGGGAAATGGAGAAGGGGAGGAAGAGGGTGAGAGGGAGGGAGGGATGGAGGGAGGAGTTGGTGAAGGACAGAATAATAAGAAAGAAGACAGAGAGAATTCATAAGTGATGGGTCACAAGACAGGGATTAGGCACTTGTGAAATACTGTAGAAAGACAACAAAATGACTCTCCGGCACACGGAACACAGAAGGGAGAGCGCTTGTCATCAGTTAACTATGGGATGACAGATTGGAACTTCTCTCTGATTGCTTCCAGCCTCCTGAGAACGGACAGGAATTTGGGCACAGCACCAACAAAACAGGAGACCTGGTTCAGAGCATATTATTATTTGAAACCGCTCCCAATATTTTGTGAGCGTTCGCTTGAGCCCGCTTGGAGAGCCAGATGGATGGGTTTTACACTCACTGGCCAGGCGAGGTCCAAACCAGGCAAGGTCAATCAATCACGCAAAAAGGAACTGATGGGGATTTACTTTTCAAACTGTGTTATGTCCCAGGGTCAGCCAAAATACAGCAATCTGGGCCATGACTCATTCAAGTGAAGAATGTGGGCGTTCCAAAAGAATATTCCAAGATATATATTCCACAAATTCAATAAGAATCTGCGTGTGCGTGGAGATTGTGACAAAGTGACCTGGCCGACTGCAATCTTTGAGCATCACAAGTACCAAATCATATAATGCTTTTGAAATTGAATTGGATGAAGACTTTTCACTTCTGGAAAATGTATCAAAACTTCTGTTCCAAAATGCTGTACTGCGTATCCATTTTGGAAAAAAGCGTGGGAATGGATAATCCTTTAAACACTATTGATTATCTGCTGTAAATTGCAATGTCAAAAATTATTTCCTGAAGTCCATCAAAGACGCTTGTGTAATTTGTCACTTTCTACATTTTGGACACAAAATTGAACGCTTCAGTAACAGATGAACATTGAGTAGGGACGTCCTTTGTCTTACTGACTGCAAAGGGAAGTTGTATCACAGTAAGTAGTGATGCGTATGGCATACAAACAACCAACCAAGTAGTCACCAAAGCACGGAAGATGAATGGATTAGCATTTGTAAATGTTAATTACAGAGAAATTCAATTAACCGCAGGGGCATAAAAAGACACTCCAATGTCTAAGCCTGGGGAGAAGGGCAGACATGTGCTTCTGCTGATACACACACTTTGAGAGAGAGAGGAGGAGAGCGGGAGAGGCAGACAGACACGCATTCAGTCAACCCTATCTCACACACACACATGCGCCCACATGCACTCACATACATGCAACACACACACACACACACATACACACGCATGCGCGCACGCACACGCACACGCACACACACACACACACACACACACACACACACACACACACACACACACACACACACACACACACACACACACACACACACACACACACACAGACAGACACACACACACACACAAACAGGGGCACAATCAAACATTGATCTGTCAGTGGCAGCTTCTATGTGGCTCATTAAGCGGCAATATTAAAAGCCGGTCCCTCTGAATCCGCACTCTATTCATCTCTGAAAACCGGCCACTTAGAAAACCAATTAAACCACTCTAATTCCTCAAAGCCCCATAATTGAATTTTCAAGCGTGCATGTGCGTGTGCATGAGTGTGTATGAGCAGTGTGTGTGTGTGTGTGTACGTACAGCGTGTGTATGTGCGCATGGATGAGTGTGTATGAGCAGTGTGTGTGTGTATGTACAGCGTGTGTATGTGCGCGTGCATGAGTGTGTATGAGCAGTGTGTGTGTGTATGTACAGCGTGTGTATGTGCGCGTGCATGAGTGTGTATGAGCAGTGTGTGTGTGTACGTACAGCGTGTGTATGTGCGGGCACGCAGGTGAGTGCATTTGAATGCGTTCCAGAAAGCTGAGAAAACCCATACAGGCCCGGCGACGCGACGTGAGGCGGCTGCCGCTGTGCGTCTGCTCGCGCCGTCGTCCTATTCAGCCTGTCTTATCATTAGCGCTGATTGATGGTGAAGTGTTTGTCCTCCTTTCAAAGCGGCGCAGAGACGACTAGCGGACACAAAGTCCCCCACCCTCCCCCACCCCCCCCAATGCAAATGCATCATCATCACCATAATTGCCCCCATCTGTGCCGTTTCAGCTCACTTATCTGCCTCGCCCCATGCCTTCACCTCGCCATACGCTTCAATAGAACCCCCCCCACCCCGAATCCGAGGATGGGGCAGCGGCCAGGGGAGAGGCGCGCGTTCCTCCTGAGCGAAGATCATGTTCCCCCCAACGCTCCCTCCTATTCTGTAATCTGATTTCCCTCTAAGCCTCTGCCAAGGTTTCAATGGAAACGGGGACAGGTAGTGGGGAATTGGCTAAAAGCAATCTCCAATCTGATGGGCGAGACTCGGGCGGGGGGGTTCCAGACTCGGCCGGTGGGGTTCCAGACGGGGGAAAGCGACCGTAAGACACCTGTAAGTGGATTACGGCACGGGGGATCGCTGTCTGGGAATTTGCCGGGGCGCGCCTGGACGCTCGACTCCTTTCCGAGTCATTGCGAATGGTTAGGAAATTACGGATAGAGGGATGGGATAAAGAACAAGAAAAGAAGGGATCCATGAAGGGAAATAAGGAGCATGTGTGTTTTTCATATAGAGGAAATAACTTGTCCAGGACGGTTGCCCGTTGAATATATCAGCTTCTGATCTCCTAGCAACAAAACAACAAAACAGATCTGATATGATACTAGCAGCATCTGTCCATGTGCTGCGTGCTATTTGAGAATTGGAGCCCTCGATGCACATTTGGAGCTCCTAATGAAGGCAAAGAACTTACATTGATAAGAACTGAAGGCTAATCGGTTGTTCCATTGCATCATGGGAAGCACGACAGTTCTTGGCAACACTCGCTCTACTCTGCCTCTGTTTGGCTGTCATGGTTCTGTGCTGTTATCCCCTTAGGAGGCGTCTTCTGGCCAAAATGGCGGCAGCGCTGTTGTCAAAAAAGCACCAGAGATTCATCTCTTGCCTTCTACACTCTTTGATGAAGGTACCTGGATGTGGTGAAAACAGCGTAGATGACCGGATTCTTTGGATCCTTGGAGCTCATGAGAAACACATCCTCTGAAAAGACAACCGACATCAACGGGTCAACTTGTGGGATCTTTCAACAGCCGAGCATTTGAAAGAGAATGTGACTGTGTCACGCACAAACATCAACTGTGTCACGCACAAACATCAACTGTGTCACGCACAAACATCAACTGTGTCACGCACAAACATCAAGACTTACGCAGCTCGTCAAAGTGTGTGTCAATGCCGTTGGCCCCCGGCACTGAGCACATTAGCCGGGCCTTCAGGAAGGTGGTCCATTTGTTCACCAGACTCCTGTGACCTCCCATGTCATTCTGCATGACACACACACACACACACACACACACACACACACACACACACACACACACACACACACACACACACACACACACACACACACACACACACACACACACATGGAGTAAGAGAATGTGTGAGAAATGAGAATGATTCAGAATACACCGACATTTCCAACTGGAGAGTAAAATGTGATAGGGACATTGGTCACATGGGATCTGACCATTCAAATACTTTCGCTTCAGGATGTATGTTAGATTGTGGTGTGTGTGTGTGTGTGTGTGTGTGTGTGTGTGTGTGTGTGTGTGTGTGTGTGTGTGTGTGTGTGTGTGTGTGTTGTTACCTTACACAGTTGTCCTATCCTGGCGATGGTGGCCTTGCCAGTGTGCTCCCCGTCCATGGCGTTCTCTTTGAAAAACAGGAAGATCTTGTCGTCTTCGGGGTTGTCACTCTCTGGGATTAGGTTTACGCCCACGAACCTGGGGTCTAGAGGGCAGACATGCACACACACACATACACACACACACACACACACACACACACACACACACACACACACACACACACACACACACACATACAGCACGTAGACAGAAACAAATTATAAAACTGAGAAACATTGCATACATACACTATAGATACTGTACAGTTTAATATACAGTACATGACTTATTAAAACATGCCGGAATAATTTATGCATACACATTCAGAAAAAGACTGACACATACACGATTTTACAACCCAACCAATGTCCCAATGAGAATCATCTATTTTACACCTCAGACAACAATCCAGCGTGATATTGTCCAGTCACGGCCCGGTAATAGCAGCTATGCACTTGACACCCTGGTGTTACAGTATCTCACTTTACCCCAACCAAGCGCTCCAAGTCCAAATCCCACATAACCCCCGTCTCCAGCCCACATCCTCACAAACACACATGGCTCCCATTCTACTGGCTAATACTTGAATAAATCTATCTGGGCTCCGGGCGCGAGAGGAAATCAAAACTAAACGAGTGAGCCGGACGGCGGGACCTTATAGGCTTGGATCTCCGCGGCCTGAGGGGGGCTGAGGAAAAGCGCTCGCAGTCACCGAGGCGTCGTCAGGCGTAAAACGAGCCCGTGTCTAAGAGCCAGCGAGAGAGACAAGCAGTGCCATGTTACGCCTCTATGGCCCTTTGCTAGGCTATAGAGTAGCTGTGAAGAGGGCGAGTGTGGCCAAAGTGGGAAGCAGATTTATAAGCGCTGTGTGGGTGCGAGACCGTCGCTATGAATCATGTGTGCCACACACACACACTTCATACCTGTGTGTGTGCCATTCAATATGGACATTCATCAATTCAACGCCTGCATGCGCTCGCGTACACGCAAAACACACACGCCGCCGCCATTGAGGTCATACAATTCATGACATTTAATTGTGAGCAAGAGGCCACGTCATTCAATGGAGATTTAATCCAGCTTCAATACCAGCAAGTGTGAAAAGATGGAGAAGTGTGTAAATAAGTGGAATGAATGGAGTCTAGGAAAGCCAGGGTTTAAGCCTAAATCCCTTTGAAGTGCAGATTCATTTTAGAATCAACAGCTATTAAGGATTCATTCCCAACTTTCTCTCTTGTTACATTTGAGTACCATGTAACCGTGTTGATAAAGGCTCAATAGAATAGCCCCATCCCGGTAATCCATGCAATTACAATCCCTCCTTTGTGGAGGAACAGTGGGATTTTGCCGGGGCGAATGGATGCAGTCCCTGGCGTATTGATTTGAACAGGGTGAATGGATAGACGAGGATTAACGTGGGCACAATACCTTTTCGCTATAGCTCTTTATGAATATGTCACAGCAATCAGCACTGCAGAGAGCAGTGTTTGTGTGTTTTGAGTGTGCTTATTGGGGGGAGGGGGGGGGGGGGGGTGGGCTGAGGAATTTGACTCCGCCACAGGAAAACAGCTGAGAGCGGATTAGTTGTGTGGGAAAGAGGGGGAAATGATGGCCCAGCTTGGGGGAAAGGTTCAAACTGACCTTTTGTGGCTGCCTAAGTCGTGCACGGTGCCGACAGATAGCCAGACAGGCTGGACAGTGCACTGCTGCACTAATCTTACTAGCACAGGCAAATCCAGCGACTTTGTGAATGGGGCTCTGATATCGATGTCTGCATATGAATGGAGATGATTGGAGGGTCGAGGCTCGTGAAAGGTTTTAAAAGACCTAATGCTTCAAAGTCTATTGAATAGCTCAATGGTGTTCTTTCTCCCCCCCAAAATGGCGAATCACAGCGGTTCACTGCAAAGAAAAAAAAATCATACCTATCATGTTTCATCAGGAGAATGTATTTAGGAAGGGAGAATGACGATTTCTACAAAGTCTAGTTTCCCACCATCATCATACTTTCTATAAACTTACACTTGCCCAGGCTGAACATAGCCAAAACCTTATTATCTATTATGATGATGATTATGATTATTATTGTTGTTGTTGTTGTTGTTGTTGTTATTAATAATAATATCATCATCATCATCATTGTTATTAATATTATTGTTGTTGTTATTATCATATCATTATTATTATTAGTATTATTATTATTAGTATTAGTATTATTATTATTATTATTATTATTATTATTATTATTATTATTGTTGTTATTATTGTTGTTGTTATTATCATACCATTATTGTTATTATTATTATTGTTGTTGTTGTTGTTGTTGTTATTATCAGACCATTATTATTAATATTATTAGTATCATTGTTATTATTATTATTATTATTATTATTATTATTATTATTATTATTATTATTATTTACCATTCAGCCATCTTGAATCATGCTGCTCCGTCCTGATTGGATGATGATCTCCCAGGGTACGGAAGATAGCAAAGTCCCTTCCCATGAAGTCAGCAGATGTGCCAGAGTACAGCTCTCCATCTGCCAAACCAAAGGTAGAGTTAGTAACAAATGAAATGTCTACTTCCTGGCACCAATGACAACAGAGATCAAACTCACCAAGCAGGAGTGAGGCTGAGAGCATCTTGGGGTCATAGGGGCTTTTCCCGCGGCCATTCTCGAAATGTGATGCCAGTCGAAAGATGTTGTCCTGGGGTGGAAAGGGTCGAAGTTCAAAACGAGGCCATTGGAAGCCTAATTGAGCCATGCTAAAAGTACATTTATAGACCGTGTCTCAACTTACCCCATATTCTCTTTATAGCACACTAGATGCTTGGTGAGATGCACCACAACCGAACATGAGCAATAATACACAAAGATGTATTTACATGGCTCCATCTAACCCAGCTGAGCTTAGTTCTGCTTTGGTTACCAATCATCAATAGTGACTGCAGCTGTGCAGACAGAAAGAATGGGGAAGAGGGCGTCCGGGTAGTGCAGCGGTAGATTCCCATAGCGACACAAGGGTCGCAGGTTTGGTGTTTCCCGTGTTGCCTCCGGCTTGGTCGGGCGTCCATCAGAGATGGGGACTTGGGACCTGAGACTTGGACTCAAGTCGCACTTAAGTCGCACACACAGTGACTTGAGACTTGACTTGAGACTCGTCATCAAAAGACTTGAGACTACACTCGCACTCGAGATTTGGGACTCGCAATCTTTATTGAATTTTTTTATTTTGGCGCATTAACATGAATGAAATGTCTGACGAGCTGAATGTCATTCCCTCCCTCATTATCATGCGTAACCTTACTCATCCTGGTGTGCGCAGCTACAGATGACTGTAAGCTGCAGCAATACACCATGGCACACCTGCAGCTGCTGTGCCATTTGGAAACCTTTGGCTGTAATAACTTCACATAAGGCCCAAACAAAGGAATCACTAAATGCCACGTCTGCTGTATCAAAATACAGGATGCTGGATCGACCACATCAAATTTTAACAGGCACCCGGATGTCAGTCACCTGGTAAAGTGAAAGTTGACTTTTATAAAAATGGTGGGGTAACTGAATCATCCAGTAGATGATGGAACGCTCATCTAAAGAGACGTGGGACTTGACTTGAACTTGCAACAAATGACTTGTGAGCATCTCTGGTACAATACAGGCACAATTAGCCATGTCTGCGGGTGGGAAGCTGGATTAAGGGTATGTGTCCTGGTTGCTGCACTAGTGCCTCCTTTGGTCGCCTGGTCACGGGGGAGGGGAACTGGGGGGAATAGCGTGATCCTCCCACGCGCTACGTCCTGCCGGTGAAACCCCTCGCTGTCAGGTGAAAAGAAGCAGCTGGCGACTGCACATGTATCAGAGGAAGCATGTGCTAGTCTACAACTCTGGTGGAGTAACGGCCGGGACAGCTGAGCAGGGGGGAATTGGCCAAGTACCGGATTTTTTAAAAATAAATACATAGACAGATCACCACTGGAGGCTTTGAATATATTAAGAGTGGCTGTGAAACAAAGCCCTAATTCACTCCCATCAATGAGTGACAACAGCATTTGAAAGTCCAGCGAACACATGCAGGGCAGCCTACGCTGCAAACCAGCATGGTGCACACAATCATCCCCCTCCCCATTGTTGGAGTGCTGAAGCCATGCTGCTACATTGATTAACCTGTAGACCTTCATCAAGATGACTGATTCAACCTTCATGTAAGGGAGAGCTTGTTTCATTTGCAACGACTGATGTGGGCCCGTGTAATGACAGAGCTCGGCACACAAGCAAACACTGATGAGAAGATAACAATCAATGAAGGGAACGGATACTGCTGCGCTTGACAGAAAGAGGAGAAGACCTCTTGTGTGTGTGTGTGTGTGTGTGTGTGTGTGTGTGTGTGTGTGTGTGTGCGTCAGCATGTGTTTGAGAGTGTTCACAAAGGAATGCACACATGCACAGTACAGTCAATGTACATTGACTGACATTGACTGTACTGACAACATTGATGTTGCAGTGTAGGATTCTTTTTTAAGGGAAACTAATATTGGACAAAATGTTCTTGCTGTTGTTATTATTTATCACATATTTCTGCAGCCTTGTGTGACTTTCACGAGAAATTGATGGATTCCCATCAGAATTACACTATGTTCCACATACATTGATGATCCAGTCGTTGCTCCACCCCCTCTGCCGATCTGGGGAGAGTTGTAGTCTAGCACATGCTTCCTCCAATACATGTGCAGTCGACAGCCGCTTCTTCTCACCTGGCAGCGAGGAGTTTCATTGTCAGGACGTAGCGTGTGGGATCACTCTATTCCCCCGAGGTCTTGCCCCCCAAACAGGTGCCCCAACGGACCAGAGGAAGCACTAGTGCAGCGACCAAGACTCCTACCCTTAATCCGGCTTCCCACCCACATACACGGCCAATTGTGCCTGTATGAACGGCCGACCAAGCCAGAGATGACGGGGGCTCGAACCCGCACCCCTTGTGTTGGTAGGCAGGGAATCTAGCGCTGCGATGCCTCCCTTCCACACAGTACAACGATATGACACTAATGGAAGATGTTTAAAGCAGCATCCTGTGTGACGTGACCATGGCTTACCTCTGCCCTCTTGCCCATTTCCAAAAAGGCACAGATGGGGTGGAAAGCCCCCGTGCCACAGATGTACAGGTGGGTGTGGTTGTACGGCTGGAGGACACGGATGAAGTTAGAACACTCCTTCTGGAAAAGAGATCAAAGAGAGACAAGGAACTTCAAAAATACTCTTTTCATTAAGACATACAGCACCACACAGACACTTTAATAAATGTACTGTATGCAGTGTATGTCTGCATTTACAGTAGGTAATAATCACACAGAACAACTGTACAATCCACCGCAAGTTTAGTATATCAAAACGTATAGTCCTTTATGAAATAGCTTGCAAATGTTAGCAATGATCCCAAAACCATTCACTCACTCCTCCAAAACCATATAGTTTAAATTAAGTTTGATCCTTTAATAAGATGTAAAACGTTTTTAATAGGGACAAGCTCTGAGGAAATTCCATCGAAGAGCAGGGACTTTCCAGTTGGCTTGCAAATGACTTATGAAATTGAGTCACGTTCAAGGAAATCCCACCTGTAAGTCGAATCAGGCAAATCCACCTCAGAGCTGTAATCATCCGTATGTTTGGATTTGGAAGGTATTTGGGTTGGATCACTGGCACATGTTGATAGTCCCAGTGCTGCCAGACTGTTTATTACAGTGCTAATGAACAGGATTGGTTCATCTAGGGTGGTTAGTAACAGCCTGATGCAGGCCCATGTGTTTAAGAGATTAGACTGGGGCTTGTTTAATTATAAATACACACTGAATATCCACCTAACAAATAAGAGCACGCATGCATGCACACACATCACATGCATGCACGCATGCACACGCACACACATACACACACACACACACACACACACCCACGCACGCACGCACGCACGCGCACACACACACACACACACACACACGCACACTAACAGATGCACGCACACAAAGAATCTCCCTCTTTCGTCCTCCCTCTCACACATGTATATCTCTTTAGTCAGTAAGAAAATAAAGACGAACCATCTGTATCAATAATAGGTGTGCGTGTCCTGTCTGCAGAACCTTAAATCTCACGAACATTTTGGTTTTGATGCCTCGACAATGTCCCTCATGTGAGAAGGAAATGGATATGGCGGGTCACTCAGGGTGGGGGTGACGACATTTTCCATTTAAACCCAAAATCAACACCAGGATCACACAGTGTTTCTTTTCCTCTAATTTTCGGCCTTTCAAAAAGGCAACTAATTGAAAATGATCTTTCGTTCTTCTTCAGCAGTCTGTTTGGGATTAAATCTGAGACAATCTTGGTAATTAAACGTCAGTTTAGACATCCATCACATCATGCTGTGACATGCTAGTAGGTTCTTTCTAACTGACCGAGCTGCGTTCAAGCATTCAACCCTTCCACCTATCATTAACCCGCTGTCCCAGCAAGTTCACACAGTTCAGCCATAGGACGATCTAGGACCGACCAAAACTGGATTTTTGGGGCCAATATCGATTCTGATATTAGGGAGTATTTTTTTTTTTTTGATATAGATATATTGGCCGATATTCTTTATATACATACTGTACGTACATAAATAAACAAACACAATTTGTTAGAAACAAAGATGGTTGACGTAATAGTAAATTCAACTTGGTGAAGAGTCAGAACCAAAAAACTACCAAGGCACACTGTTTGCAGAATTTAAAAAAAGCCTTTAATTAAGTGGCTTCACGCCACAATTTGTTGTTGTTGTTGTTGTTGTTGTTATTGTTGTTGTTGTTGCAATGATGTCAAATATGTGTGATAAAGATATGTAATGGAGGCAGGATATTTCACAGTTTAACAATAAACTTTATTGTCAAAAATGACAGTGCATTCAGTGGATTGAAACAGTAAACTTCACTGGGCATTTAACAAATTATAAATAATTATAAATAACTATGAATAAAACAACATAAATAGAACAAATATATCTAACTTGAATTAAGGAAACGGATAAAATATACATAAGATGCTGCCTATATAAGTAAAAAAAAAAAAAAAAAAGAATATCGGCACATATCGGACAACATATCGGCTAGGGCTGTGAATCTTCACTGGCCTCACGATTCGATTCGATTACAATTCAGAGGGCTACGATTTGATTCGATTACGATTATCGATGCATCTCGATGCATCTTAAATCGATGCATCACTTTTTTTCCCCAATACATGATTTATTTTTTCTCACTTTCTTTTTTCTCAATGTGTGGCTACTTTTAAAATAAAAGTGCATTTGGAATTGCATTGTATTATGATCCATAATTAAAATAAACAACTGCATGTACTTCCATTATATTTTATTTGATTATTTAATTTTAATTAATTGTTTTAATAATCGATTTTTGACATTTGTGAATCGATGCAGAATCATGCACGTCCGCATCACGATGCATCTTATAATCGATTATTTTTGACACCCCTAATATCGGCCGATAATATTGGTTGAGCGATACATCAGTCAGGCTCTAGTTATTACTATCATCAGCGGGTTCAAAGAGGAAGAACAAACTCACTGCATGATGTCTAGTGGCTGATGTGAACCTCAGCTGAAGTAACCTCAACCCTGAAAGTCTGCGTGTGAGCTGATGTATCGCTGTGTGTGCAACTTAATGACTTTACCCTGTGTGTTTCCTACCGTTGGAGGAGCGTGAGTGCAAGCAAACGTCCCCCTACATCATTCTCACACTCTTATTATGTGCATTTCACCCACTCACATTAATCCCCCATAATGTCAAGCCTGTTACATGGCAGTCTTTATGTTAGACACATTAGCTATGTGGTAGGTAGGTCGCACCTAAACACTGACAGACGCTAGTTGTGCAAGTCACTCCAACATGCTGCGCTGTCTCACCCCCAGGTGAAAAATGGCTTCTCTGATCACAAACCATGTTATTATGTGAAAACCGCTACGCCCACAGAGGATAAAGGAGTCATTATTCGATCAAATTAATGACTCTCTTTGGACTGGGTATAACTGATGACTTTCCATGGGGGGAAATGGGTGGACAGATTTGTATGTCGGTTTGTATATATTTAGATGAGTTGAGTGATTTTTGAGTTTATACTGAGGTCTGTAATTGAATGCGGAAAAAAGTGTTGGAAATGTAGAACCTTGGCCTTATTATTCCCTCTTTGATATATGTGATAGCTGGACAAATCGCAGGAAATTACATCAGGGCACGGGGACAAGACTCATTTAGGGACTTCACACGAATCCAAATCCACACAGTGCTCTCTCAGTCATACTGAATCTAAATCCACACACTGCTCTCTCAATCATTTTGAACACTGAATCTTGAAAATGCAACAATCTGAGTCATGTTACACACCCATCGTGCCAAGGAGAATGATACAGCCATCAAGCATTTTTTGGAGCGGGCAGCTGTTACATTTGTTCTGCGGCCGTAAAGTGCGGTTTGGAGAGATTTGCGTTTCTTTGGGAGCTCTGGATGCTTCGGTAATGTCCTAATCAAGGCCTGTTCGTGCTCCGCCTCGCCTCTCACCGCCTCATTTTCAAGGGTAAACATTTTCACAGCACGCAAATACCTCATCATTGTGTTCCGTGTGCCTTTCCACAGCGCGAGGGAGCCAGTGTTTCAGCGTGTAGCGCTGCTCGTGTGCTTGTGAATGTGTGTGAAACGCAAAAAGGTGGCAGTGAGTCACAGCCCGGTGGAACCTCTGCGATGTAGTGAGCGGACTATGTAATTGTGGATAATCCTAAACCCTCCTCTCCCCTCATCTGTCCTACACTGCAGACTGAACCAGCCCTCCTCTCCCCTCATCTGTCCTACACTGCACACTCAACCAGCCCTCCTCTCCCCTCATCTGTCCTACACTGCAGACTCAACCAGCCCTCCTCTCCCCTCATCTGTCCTACACTGCAGACTGAACCAGCCCTCCTCTCCCCTCATCTGTCCTACACTGCAGACTCAACCAGCCCTCCTCTCCCCTCATCTGTCCTACACTGCAGACTCAACCAGCCCTCCTCTCCCCTCATCTGTCCTACACTGCAGACTGAACCAGCCCTCCTCTCCCCTCATCTGTCCTACACTGCAGACTCAACCAGCCCTCCTCTCCCCTCATCTGTCCTACACTGCAGACTCAACCAGCCCTCCTCTCCCCTCATCTGTCCTACACTGCAGACTGAACCAACCCTCCTCTCTCCTCATCTGTCCTACACTGCAGACTGAACCAGCCCTCCTCTCCCCTCATCTGTCCTACACTGCAGACTCAACCAGCCCTCCTCTCCCCTCATCTGTCCTACACTGCAGACTGAACCAACCCTCCTCTCTCCTCATCTGTCCTACACTGCAGACTGAACCAACCCTCCTCTCTCCTCATCTGTCCTACACTGCAGACTGAACCAACCCTCCTCTCTCCTCATCTGTCCTACACTGCAGACTGAACCAGCCCTCCTCTCCCCTCATCTGTCCTACACTGCAGACTGAACCAGCCCTCCTCTCCCCTCATCTGTCCTACACTGCAGACTCAACCAGCCCTCCTCTCCCCTCATCTGTCCTACACTGCAGACTCAACCAGCCCTTGTCTCCCCTCATCTGTCCTACACTGCACACTCAACCAGCCCTCCTCTCCCCTCATCTGTCCTACACTGCAGACTCAACCAGCTGTGAAATTAACATCAGATAGAATGCAGAGCGGGCCTATCCAAACAGCAACGCTACGATAAACACGCACACGGACACAAAGCGGATGGCACACATGCATTGGGCAAATTTGCGCAGGGTCACACATGTGAGCTAACCCCCTGCGTCAGATAACGGGAACTCAAACAGCATGCTCCCCCATAAATATGCTTTCACACACACTGAGACATACACACACACACACACTGAGACATACACACACACACACACACACACACACACACACACACACACACACACACACACACACACACTGAGACATACACACACAAACATACACTGAGACATACACACACACACACACACACACACACACTGAGACATACACACACACACACACACACACACACACACACACACACTGAGACATACACACACAAACATACACTGAGACATACACACACACACACACACACACACACACACACACACACACTGAGACATACACACACAAACATACTCCCAACATAAAACTGTAGACTGTAGATCACAGAGGACAAATAACCACTGGAGGTAATGCATCATTGCCCTTGTGGCACTGACACATTGCGTACCCCATAGTCAAACAAAACACTGTAAACCTGTGTGTGTGTGTGTGTGTGTGTGTGTGTGTGTGTGTGTGTGTGTGTGTGTGTGTGTGTGTGTGTGTGTGTGCCTATGGAGGGGGGGTTGGAGGTCTGTATTTTTATCTGAGGTCTGAGGTACCTTCCTGCCTCTATGGTGCTGTCGCATTTATTTATACAATGTGTATTATTATTTAATATGTATCGAAAATTAATATTGGCCCTAATTTGGTGGGTAGAGCTAATGAGCAGACATATTGGACAATTTACAGCATTTGTTTTTTCCTCCAACGGGGGTCCGGGGACCTCCAGGGGTCCTTGAGGGAGTTCTAGGGGGTCCCCAGCAAAATGATGAATTGTTAAACTTCACCATTATTTAATTGAAAAGAAGTTAAAACAATTACAGAATGTAGAAGAATGCCTGCTTGGATAATTTTTTCACTGTTATCTCTCTACCTAAATACAGATAGTCATGGAATTCTGGACACATTTTCAGATTGAGATCTGAGACACAAAATGTCATTAAATGGGTGTCCGTGGGCCCAATGTGGACCAAATTAGGGGTCCTTGATATAAAAATGTTAAGAATCACTAAGAATGCTGGATCCAGGAGACAACTTACTTCCCTTCTATATTGTTAAACATGTTATCATATTGAGAGAAAATGCAGGGGATTACATAGGAAGAGTTTTCAACACAGGGCGGGCAGCAATCACATTTGCATGTAATGGTTGGAAGAGCTGTATGGAAGGAATCAAATGATGATGTCATCATCAAGGCAACTTACCGCAAGGTCTTTCCCTGCCCACTTGCATTCATCCCGCTTGGAGGGGGTGGCCGGCCACGCAATCTGTTGGAATGAGAGAGGAAGTCACTATACACCAGAGGAGAGGAGACATGTCCATATTGTTACAGAGAGGAAGTCACTATACACCAGAGGAGAGGAGACATGTCCATGTTGTTACAGAGAGGAAGTCACTATACACCAGAGGAGAGGAGACATGCCCATGTTGTTACAGAGAGGAAGTCACTATACACCAGAGGAGAGGAGACATGTCCATGTTGTTACAGAGAGGAAGTCACTATACACCAGAGGAGAGGAGACATGTCCATGTTGTTACAGAGAGGAAGTCACTGTACACCAGAGGAGAGGAGACATGTCCATGTTGTTACAGAGAGGAAGTCACTATACACCAGAGGAGAGGAGACATGTCCATGTTGTTACAGAGAGGAAGTCACTGTACACCAGAGGAGAGGAGACATGTCCATGTTGTTACAGAGAGGAAGTCACTATACACCAGAGGAGAGGAGACATGTCCATGTTGTTACAGGGAAGAGGAACACGGAGGAAGTCACTATACACCAGAGGAGAGGAGACATGTCCATGTTGTTACAGAGAGGAAGTCACTATACACCAGAGGAGAGGAGACATGCCCATGTTGTTACAGAGAGGAAGTCACTATACACCAGAGGAGAGGAGACATGTCCATGTTGTTACAGAGAGGAAGTCACTATACACCAGAGGAGAGGAGACATGCCCATGTTGTTACAGAGAGGAAGTCACTATACACCAGAGGAGAGGAGACATGTCCATGTTGTTACAGAGAGGAAGTCACTATACACCAGAGGAGAGGAGACATGTCCATGTTGTTACAGAGAGGAAGTCACTATACACCAGAGGAGAGGAGACATGTCCATGTTGTTACAGAGAGGAAGTCACTGTACACCAGAGGAGAGGAGACATGTCCATGTTGTTACAGAGAGGAAGTCACTGTACACCAGAGGAGAGGAGACATGTCCATGTTGTTACAGAGAGGAAGTCACTATACACCAGAGGAGAGGAGACATGTCCATGTTGTTACAGAGAGGAAGTCACTATACACCAGAGGAGAGGAGACATGTCCATGTTGTTACAGGGAAGAGGAACACAGAGGAGAGGAGACATGTCCATGTTGTTACAGGGAAGAGGAACACAGAGGAGAGGAGACATGTCCATGTTGCTACAGGGAAGAGGAACACAGTGAGTCAATGGAGTGAATCAGAGGATTTGTGTCATTCAAGGAGAATGCCTGGGTCTGTCAAAACCACAACTATTTTCACAAGGAATGTTCAATTTATAAATTCACACTGTGAGCAGCATCGTATGCATAGTTTTCACTGTTGTGTCACAGTTTACCAGCTTCTTCATTTACCACAGTATACCCCTGGTCATGCTGTCAGCGATGCGTGTACAAGTGATGAATGGGGGATGGTCTTTTTCTAGAGGAGAGATGCTATGAGAGTGGAGCAGTAGAAGAGTGCAGGTGTGTGTAGGCACAGTGTGTGTGTGTGTGTGTGTGTGTGTGTGTGTGTGTGTGTGTGTGTGTGTGTGTGTGTGTGTGTGTGTGTGTGTGTGTGTGTGTGTGTGTGTGTGTGTGTGTGTGTGTGTGTGTGTGTGTGTGAAGGGTTCAGGTGTGTGTAGGCACAGTGTAAGTGGAGGATGAATTGAAAATGATGAGAAACAAATTGAGTTCAGAAAGGTACCGTGTCGATGTGAAATTGGACAGGATATGTCAGAATAAGTAGGAATATCGCCCTGAGTATCTCGCTCGTACGTGTGTCCCTATTTTCACACAGCCTACAGTAAACGCGGGCATTTGGAAGGTTGAACCCCTTTCTTAAGAAGTCACAGTTCAGTTCCTGAACATATGGTTTGACTTAGTTAGCACTGTGAAGCTCTGTCCTCCACTTTGTTTGGAAGAGATAATGCATGGCTGTCTACTGTCCTTAACCCCTATCCATCTGTGTCCCCCCGTGTCACATAAAGTAGAAGAACACATTTCGAATGTGCGTGTGAGTGTATGTGTGTGTGTGTGTGTGTCTGTGTGTGTGTGTGTGTGTGTGTGTGTGTGTGTGTGTGTGTGTGTGTGTGTGTGTGTGTGTGTGTGTGTGTGTGTGTGTGTGTGTGTGTGAACGTGCGCACGCATGTGTGAGCTATAAGTAGTGGAATAATAATCATTCACACAAAAATGGTGTGGGCTTAAGCTCACTTTTTTTGCAGGCGACCACACAGAGGTCCTGATACTGAGAATGTACAGTATGCACACACATGCACATGTATTACAGTACATCCATACAATACCTTTGACACACAGACACACTCACATGCACGCGCACGCGCACGCACACGCGCACGCGCACACACACACACACACACACACACACACACACACACACACACACACACACACACACACACACACACACACACACACACACACACATTCTGCATTCCTCATTTTATTTCTAGACTATCTTTCCTCTGGATCAGCTGAGTTTTGCTCTCTGGGTAATTACATTAGATTTGCTTAATCATTGCTTTTTGGCCCTTATCTTCTAATGACGCAAAGATCTGAATAAAGGAGTGAAAGGAAAAAAAGACACATCGGAGCCAAGGGCAAGAATAATTGTGAGACTTTCTCTCTCTCTCTCTGCATGGACACGGACAGGGATGTTTCAGCACTTTGGTTCCTCTGCTCAGCTTGCTGCAGCCTGCAGGCACGTCTGTGTCAGTTATGTGTGTCTAAACTGTCTATGATAGCAGACCCAATCAGATCAAAAGACTGTTAACCTAGTGCAGGTGGAGTAATGGAATTATGAACAGCCCTGTCTGGACCAGGACAGACAGAGGGAAGGAGGGAGTAATGGACTCCAGTGGGAACCGAGAGAGGCAGTGGGGGAGGAGAGGAGAGAAGAGAAGAGAAGAGAAGAGAAGAGAAGAGAAGAGAAGAGGAGAGGAGAGGAGAGGAGAGGAGAGAGAGAAGAGAAGGGAAGAGAAGAGAAGAGGAGAGAACATTATCTATATAAAAGGGAGCATGTGGTCAATTTTGTCCCGGAAGTGATGTCACTCAACTGGAAGTGATGTCATCAGTGATGTCACTTGAGCAATTGTCCATTGTGACATTACTGATGATGCAGCACCCTGCAGCTGCAGGGTGGGCGAGCCCACGCAGCAGGTGAGCCTAAGAATCGAGTGCGCGTAGCGTGCGAGATGCCTAGTAGTTAGAGTACATTTGATCAGAGAATGGGAAACAGAGAGAGATGGTAAAGACGCTCAAACAACACTTTGCAACTCAGAACTAGACAGCCTACTGTACCTGCTTGTGGTCTCTGTTGATGTTGACCAGGTCGAATGAGAAGATGTGGTCCTCGGCTCCAACCAGTAGCCTCCCTCGCTCCTCATCCAATAGGAACGTGTCGTAGCTCGAGCTGTTGGCCAAGCCGTTGAAGGTTACGAGGTTACTGGACTCTAACATCTCTGGAAGATAAGGAGGAGACCACAGAGTGGGGGTTGACCTGGGAATACGTGGAAATGGCTGACAGATGATTGAAAGAGACGAATAGACAGATTGAAAACCAGCAAACACTGTACTGTACAGCAGACAGACACACCAAAGCCCTTGCCAAATGTACTGAACTAAATGTGCACCTATTGGGCCAAGTTTGTGTCAAAGATTTTAATTCTGAAGTCCTTTCATGTCAAGAATGCCTGCTGAGTGCATGAAATTAGAACTGCTTTTAGTGTTATCTCTGTTCCTTATCTACTATGTCAACCCGATCTCCAATAAAATTGTAAAATAGCAACGTTTGTGGACCAACGTTGCTATGTTACAATTTCGGCTCAGAAATTGTAAAATGGTAACATACGTTTCTACAGGGGTGGGCGTGGTTTGGGCGTGGTTTACGGAGATTTTCTGTTTCTAACCCCTCCCCCTACCCTAACCCTAACCCTAAGATCTCAGAACGTTACCATTTTACAATTTTCGAGCCGAAATTGTAACATAGCAACGTTGGTCCAAAACGTTGCTATTTTACAATTTTCTGTGAGACTGTGTTGACTATGTATGTATGTATGTATGTATGATAGAGTCACAAGCAGATGCACATAAACATGCACACAGCCATGCACATACTGTACACACGCTCACATACAGACAGACGTCAGTCAGGTATAGCGTGAGACCGCTAAGGTGAACACAACATGACCCAATCAGAGGACACAGTTCAGACTGTTCAGCCGTGTGATTGGTTGAATAATTCATAATGGAGTTAGGGCCAGGGGGGACATTGTGGTGTGTGTGTGTGTGTGTGTGTGTGTGTGTGTGTGTGTGTGTGTGTGTGTGTGTGTGTGTGTGTGTGTGTGTGTGTGTGTGTGTGTGTGTGTGGCATTTAGCTGTATATGGGTTATTATGTGAATTAACATAAAAGTGGGTGTGACTGCACAAGCACTTCCAGACAGGACCCTATCCAGATGTACTGTGCAAAAGTACTGTAAACCACATTATAGTGTAAGGCTATTAAGTAACAATTTTCAATTGGCATTTGGACACCAAGCAAAACTATTCAATCAGAAACCCAGCCTGTGTCCGACAAGGTTTTAAGGACAGCTAAACTCTGGACATATAACAGTCAGTCACCTCTGACAAACACAGTTAAACTTTACTGACCAAGGAAGAGCCCCATTAAGCCAGAGAGGTCAGCTGACACCACAGTAATATACTGAAGTACAACATTAACAAAGAAGTACACTCCCTAGTTAACAGAGCTTACATGTCCAGTAAATATTCAACCCGATCTCCCAAAAAATTGTAAAATAGCAACGTTTGTGGACAAACGTTGCTATTTTACAATTTCGGCTAAGAAATTGTAAAATGGTAACGTATGTGTCTACAGCGGTGGGCGTGGTTTGGGCGTGTTTTACGGAGATTTTCTGTTTCTAACCCCTCCCCCTACTCTAATCCTAATCCTAAAATCTCAGAACGTTACTATTTTACAATTTTCGAGGCGAAATTGTAAAATAGCAACGTTGGTCCAAAACGTTGGTATTATACAATTTTCTGTGAGACTGTGTTGAAATATTAATATGAGAGCTTTGTTTTGGTTTGAGTGAATGTACTGTAATATGCTAAAGTCCAGACAAGACCAATACTGTATGAATACAATACTTGTATCCACAAAGACAGAATACAATGCATCCGTTTTTTACTAGTGTGCATAATTGGATTTCAGAACCCACTGTCACACTGTAACTAGGGGCAGGTTCAATTTCCAAGTGAACCTATTTAAGAATGTGGATTTTTTTTTCTGCAACTTTTTAATTTGCTGCTCTCTATCACTAATCATTTCAACCTATCGCCACTATTAGCCAGTTCATGACAGCTTCTTCTTCTTCTATTCTAAAGAGGTTAACCGTTTCCCTCTTTCCTAGCAAAAACCCTCCTCCAGCATAGGAAGCCATGCGTTTTATGTGTACTGAAGCAACAACAGCAGTTTGTCGGTAGAAAAAAATATAAGAAGCCACAGTCTACATTGAGTGTCAGTGTCTGCTGGGGCAGTGCCCAGATTGAGTGCAAAGCACCACAGCAATGCCTGCTTATCACTAAAGGTGCCAAAGAATCTTGTGGTTTATCACTTTACAATTTCAAAAATAAATTTTGAATCAAATTTGAGACACATCACGGAATAAGAGCAGCAGTTAAGCTCCTGAAATGTGCAGTAATAACAATCAGAATGTTTAACTTAAAGGAGAATTTCGTTTTTTTTTAACCTGGACCCCTCTCCTCACATTAATTATGATCTGACGACTCACCCAGCGATCTCCGCAGCATTTCTGGCCGTCCTAGCGTTGTTTTCTCGTCAAGTCCCGCGATACTTTCCTGCCGGCTGGCCAACGTATTGTTCCAATTTAGTAGGCTATACTAAAATTGGAATGATACACGACCGCACGCCAGTCTTCTCTGTATCGTTCCAATTTAGTAGGCTATACTAAAATTGGAACGATACATTGGCCAGCCGGCAGGAAAGTATCGCGGGACTTGACGAGACTTGGTGACCGAGATCACGAATGAGGTAATTTGATCCCTGGGAGAGTCCAGGAAACAGCCCGGGGGGAAATATCACTCTGGTGCTTGTTGAGGGATGAGATTATGATGATATGTGGCGAAAACGGGAATAAAAATGGCTATTTACATGCAGGAAAGACAGGCTGCCACTTGGCCCCCTCGGAGCTCCATTTTACGACTGGCTTGGACGCTATTGATCTCAAAACAACGCTAGGACGGCCAGGAACGCTGCGGAGATCGCTGGGTGAGTCGTCAGATCATAATTAATGTGAGGAGAGGGGTCCAGGTTAAAAAAAAACGAAATTCTCATTTAAAAAAAATATAATTTCTACATTTCAACTCCTAAAATGTATTTTTTTTAAAGTTAAACATTCTGGTTGTTATTACTGTACATTTCAGGAGCTTCACTGCTGCTCTTATTCCATAATTTATTCCCAAATTTGATTCAAATTGATTTTTGAAATGATGGATCTTAAAGTGATAATCCCCAAGATTCTTTTGGCACCTTTAGTGCTTTAGTGTTTTGCACTCTGATTGAATCACAATTGATT
>NC_139624.1:40296393-40298893 GCF_964638095.1 Poromitra crassiceps
TCGTAGTCGATCATATTTATTCCAGTGTTGACATTAAGAGGCCGATTTCGCAGCAAGAATATTTCATTGGTCGGCACGTCGTTCTCGGTAAGGACGCTTTCGTTATTGAAACAGACAACATGCATGCATGCTCCTACTGTAGCCTATCTATCTGCATTTGCAGACACTCATGAACCCATATCTTCTGGACATTGCCTTGATGAAAAAACAACGTAGCGTTAGCTAAAAGTAATAAGTGCGATAGTGTCAGTAGACAGCGCACAACTTGAATCTCCAGCAATAGGCTACGCACCTTAATCTCTCCCACTCCACACCTGGCACCTGCGGCAGCTCTCCTGCACTCGTTCTCGGCTCCCATGTGACTTTATTTGTGGTAAGCATTTTGATTCATCTCCTCATCATACGAACCAAGCGCGAGCCATTGATTGATTGATTGATTGATTGATTCGCCCGAGTAGGTAAAAAGGCTTTTTACCTCCGCTAAATTGACAGCCTACGTCGGGTTGCTTTCGCTTTTGACAGCAGCAGGCTTTCTTTTTTTGTTTCTTTCCTGCCGTCTTGCTGGCCTGAAGTAGGCTAATTGTCGTTGCATGATCTCGATTAAAAAAAGGACTGGCCTAGCAAGGGATGTCTGTTATGACATTTCGGTTTCCTCCTGTGTGTTTCCTCACAGCGGGTCCAGCGCTGGCCGGCCGGACTGATGCTGCTTGTGTGGCTTTTAAACGGCGCTCTACACTAACGAAAGCGTCTGCTATATTTTTCTTTTTCACCAACACTCAACATACAGGGGCCGGAAAAAATATGATGTAATAAGTCTCTATTTAAGTCGTATCTTATTGGCAACATCACTTAGGCTATAGGTCACATTTTATTTTATAGAATTAATTTATTTATCTGGCGTATTTTCAGCTGGCCACTTGAGCTGGTGACCTTTTAATTTGCCGGCCCACGGCAACAAATACCGGCTAAAAGCCGGCAATTGCCGGCTAACGTAATCCCTGCTATGTGCACGATCTATAACACACCTACAGTATGTGCACTATTAATAACACACCTACAGTATGTGCACTATCTATAACACGCGTATATGCACCGTCTATAACACACCTATGTGCACCACCTATAACACACCTATGTGCACCGTCTATAACACACCTATGTGCACCACCTATAACACACATATGTGCACCGTCTATAACACACCTATGTGCACCATCTATAACACACCTACAGTATGTGCACTATCAATAACACACCTACAGTATGTGCACTATCTATAACACGCGTATATGCACCGTCTATAACACACCTAGTGCACCACCTATAACACGCGTATATGCACCGTCTATAACACACCTAGTGCACCACCTATAACACGCGTATATGCACCGTCTATAACACACCTATGTGCACCATCTATAACACACCTATGTGCAACGGCGCTGGAAGCACGGTGCGGTGGGCGCTGCAGCACCCCCTGGTGGCAAGAGATGTAATTTTTATTTTTTAATTTTTTTACAGTGCACCTGAACGCAACATGCAAAATACCCGCTGAATAAGTGTCCAAATGTTCATGTAATTCTGGCCAATACTCCACTTCTGTTATAACATTTCAGTCTGGAAGATATAATCTTTATGACTAAAAGGCTAAATGAATAGCTTAGAAAATGAATAGCCCCGGGGGCCCATGGTACTATTAATCCGGCCCTGGATATATGGGAGGAATAGCAGGTAGGCTATCACTGTCCCTGATTCCTGAAGGTAAATTGAGTAATGCTGCAGAGAAGAGGAGAAGACACTGAATAATGACATCACAACAGTATAATCCTAATGTTAATTTAAAATTAAATATTCCTCTAAATATGGCTAAAAGTCCAAAAAGGGTGGGAGAGAGAATGAGGATTCCAACACAGCAGTGGGAGCAAGTGGTGACATGGAGGTGAGTGAGAAAAGGTGACTGAATAATGACACAACAGTCTAATCTTAATGTTAATATTCCTCTAATCTGGCGACAAAGTGGCCAAAATTTTCCAAATTCTCCGACGCCCTGAGGGCGCCGGCAGCCGTCCCCCCCAATGTTGAATCGGTGGCTACGGCCTTGCAGCACCCCCTACCTAAAAGTACTTCCAGCGCCACTGCCTATGTGCAGCATCTATAACACGCTTATGTGCAACGTCTATAACACACCTACAGTGTGTGCACTATCTATAAGACACATTATGTGCACCGTCTATAACACACCTATGTGCATCCAATGACTTTTTGTGGAGCCTTTGTCGTGGCTCAGTACAGGTATGAATGAATCCGGAGCCACCGTGACCAGTTATGTGAACTATGACCAGGATGTGTGTGTGTGTGTGTGTGTGTGTGTGTGTGTGTGTGTGTACATCTAGAGTATATGCATATGTGGTACAAGATAGGGCTGCACAACTAATCTAAATCTAATCGCTACTTTTTTCTGTGAAAATAAAATAGAAAAATTGCCACTTTCCCACTAAAA
>NC_139624.1:40306393-40311393 GCF_964638095.1 Poromitra crassiceps
GGCAGACATCTCCAGAGTTGGCGCGTTGGGAGAACACCTTATAATTATCTACATCCGCTCTGTCAGCCCCAGCCCACAGAATGGACAGATCCAACAGAGAGAGAGAGAGGGAGAGAGAGAGACAGAGAGACAGAGAGAGAGAGAGAGAGAGAGGGAGACTTGTGTAGTCAGACGCGCACACGCATAAAAAGTATGCATACGCAAGACACACCGGTGCACCAACACGCATGCAAACACCCACAAACATAGAAACATACGCATATTCACAAGCAGGCACACCCACACACTCTCATAGACACACACACACAAATACACACAAATACGTAGAGACAGGCTTATTATGGGGCTCAGTCCAGACTGCGTTGAGTGCGGTTCCACACCAAGTGTCTATTTTGAAAGGTTGTAAGCCAACTCCAAAATCCCTGTCTCTTTCTCCGTCTCGCTCTCTCTTTCTTCCTCAGTTCCACCCATCCAGCCAGCACGGGGCGGCTGGGACGACATTAAGAGGTTATAGGCTCCGTAATTACCCGGGCCGAGGCTAATTATCAGGTTGTTTAACGAGGACTCTGCAGTTCTGATGTGCCGCCGTCGGCCCGCTGGCTCTGGTTTTGAGGATCACAATAGGGTCAAGTTTTACAGTCCCACGGATCTCTCCCATGCTCTGTGAATTCAGTGTGTGCTGCATGTGCGTGGGTCGACCTATAGGGGTCAGCGTTTCTCCTGATGGCTACTTGCTCTTACAGTGTGAGACTGCGCTGTACATGGATTGGGTTCAGGTATGTGGTTATGTGCACAGGTATGCTGTTCCATGGGAATGTATGATTGTTGTGACCTTGTAAGCTCATATGCCTGCTGTATTGCGGTAGGCATCTTGACATTGTGGCATTTCCAGTAGGAAATATCAGATAGCATGGGTTTTCCTGCATTAAAGCACCACCATCCACGATAATCCATGTAATATTTTGATCAAATGAATGGTCCTTTTGCTGGTGAATAGACTTTCAGTAGGAAATCAAATCACCTATGTTTTGGTATGTTCAAGTACCACTCATGACGCTATTGATTCCTACATGGGCCTAGTTCACGTTTGCGATAAAATGATATCAACAAGCTTAAAACCTTTGCTAAGCAGGATTATTTTAGCTTGGACTCGAGTTTCGCCTTATGCCTCTGTTTCTCTCCTTATATTACTTGTCATGGCGAGGAAAGGAAGCGCTATTTTAGTCTCAAGGAGAAGAGAAAATCATTAACTCTGTGATCATCGTTCTGTCCCGATGAAGCCAGATCCTTCTCTCTGAATGTCTAACTGACCCCACTGGGAAATCATTTACTCTGCACTTGCTGCGCCAGCCGTCCCATGAGAGGTCATTCTATCTACCTGCCTCCATTCCTCAGCCCCTCTACCACTCAAACTGCTCGCTCGCCAATCGTTTGCCATGTCCTCTCCGCGAGAAGGAGATCGCTCACTTTGTGCTTGTCTGACTGGATCACTCCGTCCCTGGAGACGTGTCTTCAGCGCTCGTTTGAGGGTGATTTCTGTAGGACGCCGCTCAAACGCTTGCATGTTCATTTAACTGCCTGAATCACGGGGCCTCGCTCGCTCGTACACTCTGTGCTCTTGTGACTGCCCTACTCGAGCGCCTCGCTCGCTCATTCGCTCTGGGCTCGTCTGCTTTTCCTACTCGAGCGCCCCGCTCGCTCTTTCGCTCGGCGCTTGTTTGGCCGTCCTTCCCAGGAGGATTCCTCCTTGTCGTTTATTTGACTTAATTACTATTCTGGCTTCGCAGAGGGAGAGGGGATGAGTGACACTTCGCTTAACGAGCGGCCTCCCTTCCTTCTGCCTCGTCTACCTCATGTCTGCCAGCTTTGCCTTCATTAAAGAAAATCTCCTCCCTCCCACCATGGCTTCTACCATGCCTCCATCCTCCCTTCCACCATGGCTTCTACCCTGCCTCCATCCTCCCTTCCACCATGGCTTCTACCCTGCCTCCATCCTCCCTCCCACCATGGCTTCTACCCTGCCTCCATCCTCCCTTCCACCATGGCTTCTACCCTGCCTCCATCCTCCCTTCCACCATGGCTTCTACCCTGCCTCCATCCTCCCTTCCACCATGGCTTCTACCCTGCCTCCATCCTCCCTTCCACCATGGCTTCTACCCTGCCTCCATCCTCCCTCCCACCATGGCTTCTACCCTGCCTCCATCCTCCCTCCCACCATGGCTTCTACCCTGCCTCCATCCTCCCTTCCACCCGCCAGTGTGTGGGTGTGAAAAGAGAACCGTCCCTTGACAGGCATCAAGAAGGGAGCCATCAAACACCTGTGGGCCCCTCTCGCACCGAGACTCAAATGCAGACAGCGTTAACACACAAAGACAGCAGCTCCTGCCAGCAGCAGTGTGTTCATCATATTTGCAGAAGCACTGATTCCAATGCTCACAGAGGGCTGCATACAAATCACCACAGACAAGAATGCACACATAGGCGTTGAGCAGTGCACATGAAAGTGGATACCACTGTACTGTACAATAACAAAGAGTGTGCTTGTGCATATACAGTAGAGCATATACTGTATGTATGTATGTATGCATACATACACACCACATACACACACAGACACACAAAGGTGTCTAATTATCTGAGCGCATGTCACATCTGACAGGTTTCGCCTTGCTAAAACACAAAGTCACACACCACTTACTGGGGAGGAAATCACAAGAGAGGGTGTTGAGTTCTCACACCAAGATGTGGCAAGAACATTCACACACACACACACACACACACACACACACACACACACACAAACACACACACACACACACACACACACACACACACACACACACACAAACACACACACACACACACACACACACACACACACACACACTCTCCCACACGCACATAAACAAACAAGGACTGTTTGGTGTACTTTTAGCAAAAATAATTTCACATCCACAAAAGTACATCTACCTGTAGGTACATCTGGTGTGATGGTGCGCATCCATCAGTCATAACATCAACGTGGGCTTAGATCCTTGATGACACATTTCTTGTCTTGTATGTTGTCAGCAACATACAAGACAAGGCTGCAGGGAGGAACCATATTCACATTCTTTCCACATGTGTCAAACTCAAGGCCCGGGGGCCAAATCTGGCCCGGTACCTCATTTTATGTGGCCCGTGAGAGCTAGCAAAGAATACAATTTGTGCAACACAATTCTAATTCTAATTAGTTCTAATAGTTGTAGGCTACTAATGTAGTTGTCTGTTTGCCATTATTTTTCCTATAATTCTGCTTTCAGAGCTAGTTATTAATTATTCAGTTATTACTAAAAAATCAATAATAATCGAATCAGAGGCAATTATGTAATAACAAGTAGGCTAAGATACATTTATATCATGTTAGATTTACAACCAGCCCTTTGAGGGCAACCATAATGCTGATGTGGCCCAGGATGAAATTGATTTTGACACCCCTGCTTTAGACAGATGGATCTATGGGCGGGGATCTTCCCATCATGCCTTGGGGCTGGACTGTTATGATGGAGCCCGGGTGATGTACTGTATGCTTTGCAGCAGGTAACTTCAACTTTGTTTCTGCTGATATATTTCTTGTCCCTGTGGGAAATACTTGTCACCACAACTGAACATCATCTGTCATGCCACTGCAGATCATTCCAACCCTAACACACCACAACACCCTGCTGGTCCATCTGTGTCACAGGCCACTGCACTACTTTATTACACTTTAACATGCAATAGCCACCGTCTTTATTTCACAATCCAGCCTGCACAATCATAATGCACTTAGAAGGGAAAAGAGTGATATATGAAAATATACCATAGCCAAAATTGCAACTTGGAACATTTAAAGAATAAAACATGTCATACACTAGACTAGGCCTCTAAACATAAGTTACGCGAAACGTTTTGGCCAAAGATAGAAAATGAATTAGAGTGATAAACACCATATTGACCACCTTCAAGACTGAAATTCCTATTTTCGCCCACCGTGAATTGAAAAGATTGATTACAACAAAGCTTTGGGTGACAGTCAAACACAGATGGGGACTTTTAACCACATAACCTTGTTTTCAGCCACAAAATGAGGTCAAATCGGCCTCTTCATAGCACATTTTCAGAGGGCTTGTTTTACGAGGAAAACGGACCGAAAATAAAGAATTGAAGAAAGACCACACTCTCAGCAGTATACTTTCGGCCATGTTTAAAACAAAGTACCACAATAGCCTCCCTCACCGACATTAAAAAGCAGAAAAAAAAGTCCCCAAATATGCCAAAAATGTTGCCAGTTATTTCTAGCTGAGATGAAAAGTCTGCTATTACAAAGATCCTGATTTAGTGGAGGGTGTGAGAGAGGAGATGAGACACACAGAGGGAGAGAGAGAGAGAGAGAGAGAGAGAGAGAGGAGGAGGAGGAGGAGAGGACAAGCCGGCGCTCCGCAGTCTCCCCTCAAAATAACACAGGAGAGAGAATAACATGTTTGCTGTATACGTCAAAAACTTACACGTGCACTATATAAAAAGACACAGAGAAACTCCCTCTCATTCTCTACCATTACAATCTATCGCAGATATCCCTTTAATGCACAGGCATTAAATCAACATGAATATATATTTCCCCCTTTAAACAGAACCAGAACTCTCCAACTGCTGGATCCATCTGGAGATACAGTAATGAGAGCTGCACAGCTCCTTAAAGAAAGGCTCTGTGTCACGGCAGAAGCACATCACCCCCTTATTTTAGGAGTTCTCGGGACAGAAGCCATTGAAACAGAGGCTCTACTGCCTGTTCAAAGCACTTAACAGGGCTGTACAGTACTCGCAGAAGGGGACAGCACAAGGGGAAAATTGGTACAGGGGCCAATACATACATCTAACTTCAGGCGAGAGCCCTTCCTCAGCATATGGAAGCAATCTGACTATTTGTAAGAAGGAGAATAGTGGATTGTGAGAGACAGACAGGGGAGAGAAAGTCAGAA
>NC_139624.1:40316393-40388893 GCF_964638095.1 Poromitra crassiceps
GTTGGTATGCGCAAGAGATCTGGAGCCTAGGCCCCTCCCCCAGCTCCCCGGTCGACAAGGGGGAGCGTCTCGTCTCGAGGTCGATAGCGGTTCAAAGCCGGCGAAACACGTACATACGTACGTACGCGCGCACACACACGCACACACTGCATGCACACAAACATGCATGCGCGTGCACGCATGCATGCACAGTTTAAGGAACATCTGGAAATGAATGGGGAATTCAATCAATCAATCAATCAAACCTTTATTTAACCAGAAAATAAAAACCCATTGAGACCGAGGTCTCTTTTTCAAGGGTGATCTGGCCAATAAGGCAAAAGCACATTACACGTCGGACAAAAATACAAGTACACAAATTCACTTCCTCATTGACAAGACTTTTGCACGCTATGGGGAGAGTGGCTCGAAACACACATGCATGCACACACTAACACACACACACACACACACACACACACACATACACACGCACGCATGCACACACGCACGCACACAGTACCAGAGAGAAGGAAGAGGTGGGTGGAGGAGAAGGATCGGGCATGCAAACCTGCACCACTTATTTCAACACCTGAGTATGTTTTTTTTAAATGTATAACTATCTAATTTGAGCAGAATTTTTTGAAATTGGTGAAGTATTTACAAAGATCGCTTCAGCCGTGTTGCAGGTACAGTATGTCCCTCCTGCACTAAACAAGCTTGTTTTTACCGCTGACAGGCTCAGATTATTTCATGACAGCATTACTGTATAGTGAGATATTTACATTCTGCTTGATCCAAGTCTCGCGAGAGTTGTGTTGTTGCAGGAAGTCAGCTGTCGTGGGGCCACTCGGGAGCTGCCATGTTTCGGTTTGGAGTAGCCAAACAGAAAGTCTAGGTAAGAGATTTTGTAAGTTATGGCTGAATATTTAGCTGATTTCAAGAGTATGGACGAGGCATTTGAATTCGATGGCCACCCGCATTTATTTGTGCCAGACTAGCGTTATATGGATAGTGTTACAGGGTGATATATGATTGACATGTGATTGTCAGGGACCCCCTTGTTTATTTATGATATTGTAATTTACGTCTTTGCATCAGAGGGATCAAACAGGAAGTGGGAGTGGCTTAGAGATTATATCCGTGGGTTTCAGGTGCGCGAAGCCCTCTCCAATTCTCTAGTGATCCCTCCATTTTCACATGTATGGGTGTGACTGTGTGTGTGTGAGATATTATTTAGAATTAGCGTCCCTAATCTACTGGACGGGAGCTGCTGATGGCCAGCTTCCATACTACCGACTGAGCTGTCCACACAAGCCGGGCTGTCTATAGCTGTCATCGCCCCGGCCTGTTAGGAGGTAAGCTGCTCTCGACCATATTGGTGGCTTCTTGTTTGATATTTCTGTGCAAAGACGTTCTGTGTTATTGTGACAGGTTTGGACTGACTAGAAACAAGCTTGATCCTATTTTGAGAGCCAGACTCTGTCACAATAGAAACTGAGGCATGTTGGGGAGACAGAGAGGAGCAACAGGCAGAGAGGGGGGAACAGGCTACTGCAAGGTAAATACAATAATTCATTTTCTCTCTCATAAAAATCTGAGCCTGTGTCCGTTGCAAAAATAAGCTTGTTAGCGAGGCAGGAGGGCGTGGCATGCGCGCAAAGTGGTCACGATATTGGTCAATAATGCTTCAATTTCAAAAATTTCTGCTCAAATTAGTTGGTGGTGTTTGTCACATGACATCGATATTCAGCACCAGGCCAAATTCATCCAATCAGAGAATGCTGCCTCAAAGCTTCCAAAAATACTGTGAATGATAACTTTCCCACAAAAACAGAATTGTAGTAAAACACAAACACCACCCAATTCTTTTTTTAGATTCTGCAGTAATAGACAGCCAATGCTTTTGGCACCCATACATATCCGTAAATCATGTTGACCTATGTGATGTGATAAGTGCATTCAAACAAAGTGACAGGCAGGTGCACTTGTTTAGTCCTGAGATGTGTTGACGTTTGTGTGAGTGAATCCTCATGTGCGTGCCTGCAGCCACGGCTTCCATTATGTCACCTCTGCAAGCACGGGCGCGCCGCGCCTCACATCTCATCGGCCCTTTAGTCTAAACAGGCTTTTTAGCTGTTTACCCACAACAAAAAGATGTGCGGATAGACACATAAAAGAACCCACCCTCCCCCCCTCTCTCTCTCGCTGCCTCTCTCTCCGTCAACCTCTGCCTGCCTCCATCGCCCACCTCCCTCCCATGTATCAGCATTAGCTGACCTAATGGCAGCGCTGCCGCGCTACCAGCATCGATCGGGTGACAGATGTGCTGCAACACGCCTGTGTGCGCTGCCCTTTAGGGAGTGCAGCAACAGGGCGACCTATCCTGGCCGGTCTATTTGCGACACCCCCCGCAAACCCCGTGGCGGGAGCCAGAGTCGCCCTGAGTAATGACGACTTAATAAATGGTGACACGCCGTTGGCGGCAGAATGAGATGCCCATTGACAAGGAGCTTCCAGAGGCTTTCAGCGCCTGCCGCTATAAATAGACGAGGACACGAGACACCCCGCCGATGAGGACACAGCGGATAGGGGACAGGCGTCAGACGGGTCAGTGTGTGTGTGTGTGGGGTGGTGTCAATGCGCTGTTACTGATATGACAGTGTATCTCTATCCGGAGGTATGGAAAGCACCGCTAATGTTTTACGTGTGTGTGTGTGCGTGTTTCAGAAAGCGATTATGCTGACTTGACGCTCCGTGTCCCTTTTACAGAGAACATCGGAAATGTCCCGCCCTGGCTCTTCACACACACACACTGTCCTTTGCCCTCTTCCCTTCCACCGCACACGCCCACAAAGCCCTGACCCTATGTTCCTACGGACATCATCACCGCCGCTAGTGCTGTGTAACTAATTACCACGTCGATAAGTGACATGCCCAGTTCAAGGTACGGATGACCATCACGTCCTCGCTGCTGCGGGGGTTCCACTTCCTATACCCAACTGCCTCCCACTCCGTGTTACGGGAGGTCACTCCACACCCCTTACTCAGCAGGTGACCCCTCCACCGACACCCCCGGGAAACACGCATGGGGAAAAGGGTGGAAGGTGGTAAAAGGAAGGAAGGAGGGGTGGAGGGAGGGTGCAACAGTAGCTAGGAGCGGGTGTTCTGCTATTATTATGTATTAACCTTGTTCATTTCCTTTTATGTGATGGTAGAGCGCTCGTCAAGGCTGTTTATTTGGCACATTCAGGAAAAAAGACTGTCCTACAAGAACTGTGTGTGTGTGTGTGTGTGTGTGTGTGTGTGTGTGTGTGTGTGTGTGTGCGTGTGCGTGCGTGCGTGCGTGTGTGTGTGTGTGTGTGTGTGTGTGTATGTATGTGTGTGTGAGAGAGGGAGTAAATTGTGTGTATACGTGTGGACGCAGGTGTATGTGAGATCATATGACACCATAAAAGATGTATTAATGGATGACAAATGAGGAAAGTGAAAGTGTGAAACATCAGCACAATGTTGAGCTATAGTGATTTAGTGCAAAGGGAGAGTACACTGTATAAGAGGGTCATCAGATAAGGAGATACACTGTAGCTGTGCAATCCTGGATTTCATCACATTCGTACTCTTTCGGATGTGAAACAGAAATAAAACATCAACTGCGGTTACACAAGTGGCATGTCACAAAGAAACATTTGCCCATCTAGGCACCGACTATCTAGGCATGAGGGGGAAAACATCTGCTTAGGCAATCATTAATGTAACTCTGTAAAGCTGTCTCTCTGTGTGAGAGCTATACAATGAAATATATATCAGGCTATGTGGAGCCTGAAAGTACGTCCCCGCTAGCGTGTGAAAGTGTCAAGCCAGGGTTTCTAATACTGTATTTCTAAAATCCAGACAAAGAGATAACTTTAACAGAGAAGACATTAAAACATCTGGAAGGAGGGTAGTTGGGGTGACATGGCAAAAAAAATCGTATCTCGGTATTTTTAGGCTGAATGGCGATACATGATACATGTAAGGGTTAATGCACGACGAGGTGTCCATTATCAGAAATCAATGTACGACGCGGAGGCGTGAACCGGTTGCTTCCGCGAAGTACATTAATTTCTGATAATGGACACCTCGAAGTGCATTAACCCGCTTATACCATGGTCACTTGCCAAAGAAACAAAACAAGACCATTCATTTATATTTTCATGTGTTTTGCAATCAAAATCTAGTTTTCATAACCTTGGATATGAGGTGAGAATCGGCGAGACAAAATAGTCCCCTTGGCTGCTCAAGATTATCATTGGAGAAAATGGCTGCTTAGTGCCTGCACCTGGCAAAATTTCTAGACCATAAATGAACTGTATTGTATGTAACAATCAAAATAAAGCAAATGGCAATGTCTAAGAATGCAACGCCATGTAACTGGCTCGTTAAACTCGCATTCCAGGGAATTACATTAACGTCTGCAGATCTTAAGACATAAGTGGCGCATGCCACGCTCGGAGGAGACTGAAAACCATCTGAAGCTTTCTATGTTGGAGTCCAGGTATGTTGTACAAGGACGTCTCTCAGTGTGTTGCTGTTAACTACCCATTTCGTTGTTTTCTTTTTGTTGATCTCATCTTTTTCCTCTGCGACTTGATTTGCATCAGTGATACAGGCAGCGCGCGCTCTTGCAAAGCGCCTGAGTGGCTTGCTGCAAAGTTGTAAACAGAGCTGGTTTGACAGTTCACAGCTGAGAGCCGGTTCTGTCAGCTGACAACATCAGATCTCCGAAAACGACAGATTTTTAAATAGCGATAATGTGTGTAATGTTATAATGACTATGTGGGTAAAGACAGTTAGAACAGTCTAGTAAGTTCAGAAAATTACATCTCTTTCCTGTAATGCAGCCTTTAAAACCATGAAAAGACGACACTTATGCCATAAAACGATATTACGATATCCAAAATCTAAGATATCTAGTCTCATATCATAATATCGATATACAGCATTGCTCAGCCCTAATAGGTACACATAACACACACGCGTACACACACACACACGCGCGCACGTGCCGCACACACACGCACACACACACACGCACGCACGCACACGCACACGCACACACACACACACACACACACACACACACACACACACACAGACTGAGTGACCTCATTCTCAGTCAAGACTACAGAGATCCAGACAGGCAATATAAAATCTCATTCATCCCGCTCCTTCAGCCTCTGTCCAGTCGAGTGCTGACACCTGTTTCTGTTGCTGTGCTCTTTCTGGCCTAATCTCCCTCTTCAGACAGGGCGGCCGTTTCCTTAAAACTCCATTTTAGAGCTCATTATGAAAGCTCCCTCTTCATCCGACCTCAGCGGCGGGAAATGGGAAGTTTCCCTCCATTTCACCACTTCTCAAAAGGTCAGAGGTCAGCCTCCTGTTTTACAATGGGGTCACGCACCCCCATCGTGTGCATGACGGAGCTTGGGTAATCTCTTTTAGCGAGGCCTTACACCTACACACACACACACACACGCAAACGCACATTTAAACACACGCAAAACCAGTTTCCTCACTAAGGACAAATACGGGAACGAAAGGATAAATAAACAAAACACAAGTGTAACCACATTGCACCATGGGAGAGAAAATGCCGGAGAGCTCGCACATCTGTTGCAGGGAGGGAGCGATGGGAGGGAGGTTGTTGGTGTATTTACTCACTGCTGATACATTTCCATCCATCTTCCTGTGACGGAGGTCTCCTGTGGAGCATTCTGCTCCCACAGATGTGTCCACTCTGCTCGCACGATGACGGGGGTACGAGGCGGACCAGGAAGGTTTACAGGAAGCCAGCAGATTTGACTGAAACGTAACACTGATTCATAAAATGTGATCATTTCCTCGTGTGACCCACCGCTGACGTTGGACGTGGGGGAGGAGGCTGGAGGTGGTTTCGGCTTGCATGCATTTGTTGTGCAACACTGTAGCCATGTCCATAGCAGAGGTGTCATCTCTTCTTCTGAGGCCTGTTCTAGACATCACATACAGCATGTAGTAATTTAGTGAATCATGATGATACATACACGACTACACCAGGGCCGCGGGAAGTACGGGTGCTGCAGGTGCTGCAGCATCCCCTAGTGGCGAGATGATTTTTTTCCCCTTTTTTTTTTACAAATGTAATAAAAAATATTTTGCAGTGCACTATGTTCCTTCCTTGTTTGGGAATGTTTCGGGAAATGATTGCATTATTGATATACTGAAAATGTAGCCTATTTAAATAGAATTATCAACAATAACAATCAAGGAAGTTACATGCTTGTAGGCTAGAGAAGAAGAAGAAGCGCACATGTGCGCACATGTTGTATTGAACCAACCAACAACCAATGCGAATTGTTTAATCTGGCAATAAAGAAACGTGAACTTGACATGCTATTTTAATAGCCTACTCAAAAATGCAGCTCCCACTATACAGCAAAGAGAGGAGTCAATGTTTCTTGATATAATCATTGCCATTCAGATCAGAATAATTAGTGTAGTCATTAAGTTTGCTGATAATATTTCTATCATGTTAACTCTGTGTCATGTTAACTGGTGTATTCAGAGCAAATAGGGAGATATAGAGCATTATCATCATGCTATATATCTCCCTCTTTGCTCTGAATGACTGAGAAAAGGAGAAAATACTGAATAATTACATCACAACAGTATAATGCTAATGTTAATTTAAAATTAGATATTCCTCTAAATATGGCTAAAAAATGTTAAAAAAAAGTCCCTTCCTCCCAGCACCCCCTGCTTAAAGGAGAACTTACCTCCAAAACACTTTTTTTCAGCTTTTAACCAATATATATGACTTTGGGGGTGATGTGTGAAGAATTCTGGTCAACATTTCCACATTTGACACCAAACTGTTGCCATTTTACCATTTGTATCATTTTTCAGCAGCATACCTGGCATAAGCGCCCTCTAAGGGTGGAACACTGCTTTTTTTTTGCCCTCAAATGAATGGGAGATTTGGTACAACCTGACGTCAGGTTGTCCCCAAAGACTATGGGATTTCAAGATAGTTACTCCCCTACTCCCCCTGTACCCTTTCGGCTCCTCACAACTCCAAGCCTATTCCCATGATGTCACTTGACCTGTTAATCACCTGTAAATTGATTACAATCGCCTGTTATTTTCCTACCAACTCCTATGTAACACAATACTATCAATAAACGCCACTATAATCATAAAAGGAAGGACATGGCATTGTGTTGCTGTAAATCACTCCCAACCAAAAACCCTGTGCTCTTAAAATACTGAACACCACGTTGTCATATTTGACGCATGTCTTCATTGTAGACAGTTTATTGCTGAATGTGTCATTACATTATTAATATCTTACCTGGATAAGCTCAAATGATGATTTGTATATTATCAGTCCGAGTTGGAAGCACTGTCTCCAGGCCAGTCAGGCCGTATCCTCATGCACGAGCCCCCAAGCTCCGGGGGCGCGCGCAGCAGCAGCTGACTGTGCTCTCTCTGCCTCTGGCTGAGAGAGCACAGTCTGACATTTCCGCAAACAAATCTCATCGCAGTTTAGCGCACATGTAAAATATAACGCTATACTACGACGTGACAACGTGACAAAGCTGCTCTAAATACATCGGCTACTATAATATATTTCCCTGCATCTCTACTGAGATTATATCGGTATTGAGCCGATCTCTCTCTCTCTCTCTCTCTCTCTCTCTCTCTCTCTCTCTCTCTCCCTCTGCCTGCAGCGCACGGAACCTGCAAATCTGATGTAGCCTAGATATGATTTTGTCCAGAATTTCATATATATTAGGTTGAGAGACAACAGAGAATGCCTAACAGCCTAAAATGTATTTTCCTGCTTCACTTTCGACGGGGAGGACTCGGAGAAGGCATGAAGTGACACTGCCTTTATGAAGTGCTGCCTTTATGTGTGGGTGCCGGGGTGCATCTGGTGTCCAGTGTTGGCCAGCAGACCTCCGATCTCCCCAAGACTCTGACCGCCTGTCTCATCACCTCGCCTATATTCTATGGCAGCTCCGCTCCTGCAGCTCACGCGCTGTGCCCCTGTCTGTGAAAAGCGTCCTGTCCAGTCGCACCTTCGCAAACAGATGTGGGACTCCCGCAATCCTGTACCCAATCTCAGACTGTATTGAGCAGAAAAATCGCACACCAGCTATTTCTGTCTGTGTTTGTTTCTTGTTGCTCCGTGAGGTTACAGAGCGACCCATGCAGGACGCTGTTTCGCCAGCCGGGGTCTGGCAGGAGGGAGGCGGGGGAGAACGCAGCCGAGAACGCAGCCGAGAGAACGCAGCTGAGAGGAAAACTTTTGCAAAGAATCATGGAAAAGGGATAAACGAAAATTAAAAACGGATTTGATGGCGCGATTTATGGCAAATTGGACGAGGGAATGACGTGGAGAAATCTCGCTTTGTGATTACATAAGCTGAGAACGGGGCGTTTGTCCTCACTGTGCTGTGTGCTGCGGTAACGAGCCTCGCGTCCAGGCCCGCTCCAACCCATTACGCAGAGTACGCAGACTGCGTAGGGCATCACGTGACTGAGGGCACCAAAAAAAAAAAAAAAAAAAATTTTTTTTTTTTTTTTTTTTGGTGCCCTCAGTCAGGCCACTCACTGAACAGCAGGCCAGGCGCCGCCTACTGGTTTACTAGTGGTTTTATTACTTTATTCAGGGTGCATCTCATTGTAAAATTGGACTCGGCCCAAATTGGGCTTCAAACGGCCCAAATTGGGCTTCAAGCGGCCCAAATCTGGCTTCAACCGGCCCAAATCTGGCTTCAACTGGCCCAAATCTGGCTTCAACCGGCCCAAATCGGGCTTCAGACGGTCCAAATCTGGCTTCAAACAGCCCAAATTGGGCTTCAAACAGCCCAAATTTTTCGCCGCCGCCCTTCGGACGCCGGCACGCACATCGGCCTGTATCGGCCTGGCCTGCTTGGTATCTAATGCCCGGCCTGAATTATGATCCCAGTCCGCCCCTGCTTGCATGTACAGTTTAACAATCACTTGTTTGCTGACATGTACAGTAATTCTAACAATTGTTTGTTTCCCACATGTAATGAAATGTGAGATACACTAGTATCGTTCATAATTAATGATTTTGCAGTCTTTCGTTTGACAGTTATTGAAAGTTTTACGGGGGGGGGGGGGGGGGGCACCACAGAACAATTATGCTTAGGGCACCCAAATGGCCAGGATCGGCCCTGCTCGCGTCACTAATCTCTCCTAGCGTAACATAGACAAGCCACGCACACACATACAGTATGGGAGAAAAATAATTAAATTTCTAGTTCGCCACTGAATGGCCAAATTGATATAACTTTCAACCATTTTCAGCAACGCTGTTTCCATACAGGCCACCAGCGTTGGCTAGTTGTTGATATTTATAAAGATATTGCCCCTCTCAAATAAATTATTTTCGAGGCGGTGGGCAAACTGTAATGGCGTCGATTTCCGGAAAAAAATCCTGACTTGAACACAGCCAAAGAGTATAGTATAGACAAGAGCATATGTCATTTCTTGGTTTTTTCCATAGGTATTTTCAAATCACTGTTCTGATACATATCTAGGGGGTCTAAGTCCTCCTTTAAAGTGACTTCCAGCGGCCCTGCACTATACACCAGCAAAGGAGTGCATGGCACCACATTCCTCCAACACTTCCACAGGCCTTTCGGATCAGTTCAACTGAACCAGTGGGATGGCACAGCTGAATGAGTGAGTGACTTCCGGCTCCAGGATGAAAGGCTCCTGGGTCATTTGAGAGCAAAGCGGGCTCATCATGAAGCAGCACCGATGCGGAAAGAACCAATAGCAGCCCTGGAGTGTGGAGGGGTGCAGTCTAATCCACGAGCGAAGGATGCCTCTAAATCACATGTAGCCTATATGTAAATGCAAAGCACCCCGTTTGTGAATGGGGGGGGGGGGGTGTAGGGGGCGGAGCAGCTCATTATTCCCTCTATGTAACCCAATCAGGGAGCTTAGGGCCCCCCCCCCCTCCTCACCTCCCACCTCCGCCCCCCAAAGTCAAGGTGAATAGGACCTCTGAGAGATCTCTCAAAGAGCATTAACTTCTCTGCTCTGCCGCTGAAATTAAAATGTAACCTAATCAAATCGAGTAGGAGGGATTCACTAAAGGCGGGATGGGGGTGGGGGGGTGGGGGGGGGGGTTAATGATGCGATTGCAAGCATTACGTCGGGACCTTGTTTAGAGGTGAGGCCACCGCATTGCCAGCTGAGAATGGGCATGAATGAATAATGCCCCCCGACGCCAAGAGACCACCACGACGTCCACAGGAAAGTTTGACGCCAGTGTTTGTTAATCCGCTTTTGATGATTCGTTTGAGCCGTGCACAAACACACAGCATCATCTGCTGTATATGGCTGCATACATACACAGATGCTGCTTTGCAGGGCCTGTGGGTTACCAGAAATATGGAATTGAAAATGTCGGTTTAAATATGAGAAAGAAGAAAGTGCATCTGAACACCCACACACCTTTCAAACAGATGCAGTGACAAAATACCAAGCACACCCACTCAATAACAAACACGGACCTCAAGTCCGGAATGCCGTGTACCACCCTCATGTTTCTGACGTATCAAGTTGACAATATCTATACCAACTAACATCCTCGCCAACCATAAACAGCCTGTGTATCCATGTCTGTGTCATATGATCCAAGCACCCGACTGTGAGCAGAAACCAACGCCACTGAGAAATATGGTTAAGAATAAGTCGAGTCTATGAATCTTGGAGCCCGCTACATAAATGTCTCGTGTCAGTGGAGAGATTTTCTCTCTGTCTCTCTCTCCTCAGTGGAGAGCAGATCTTTTCTCTCTGTCTCTCTGTCTCTCTCTCCTCAGTGGAGAGCAGATCTTTTCTCTCTGTCTCTCCGTCTCTCTCTCCTCAGTGGAGAGCAGAGATTTTCTCTCTGTCTCTCTGTCTCTCTCTCCTCAGTGGAGAGCAGAGATTTTCTCTCTGTCTCTCTCTCCGAGTCTGTGTCTGTGGCTGCCGGGGCAGCACAGTGACACAGCACTCCATCCCGCTCTTCTATTAAATATTTACACGCTTGTGAAACTTATAAAACTAACCGCCCGCGCTCGCATTACCGCTCGGCAGAGGAGTCCCATTTAATATGGCTCACATTCGCTTCCAAGAATATGTGTGTTAAATTAAGGAGAGGTAAGAGAGAGAGAGAGAGAGAGAGAGAGAGAGAGAGAGAGAGAGAGAGAGATGGGTCTGAACTGCATTCAAACTGTCAGGCAAGTGTGGAATGGTCATTTGGGAGGGGGATTTTTTTCTTTATTGAATCAGACCGAAACTTGAAATCCCACGTGAGGAAGTTGCACTTACATCTCTCGGTAAAATGTCACAACCAATTTAGTTTAATAGATATCCGACGGGTTTAATAGATTATGTGCAGAAAAGTTAGTTGAGGCTTCTGGCTGCCATAGTGTTTGCACTAGAGTCCCTGTGAGTGGGGGGAAAATCACTGGATATGTTTATACTTCAACAGAAACAGTTATTTAGAATTCATTGCCAGTGTTAGGAGATAATGAGTTACTCAGTCATCTTATTACTTTTCCCACTAATGAGTAGTGTAACAAATGTTCATTTCAATTTCATCAATATTATAAATTACTGATACAAATTAAAAAATATATTATGTTTTTTGTTAGGACCCCCTTTAAATATGAAGTTGGATTTTAGTTATTTAAAAACAACATCCCACCACACCCTCCAATCCATTTTCAGTATAATGACTTCTCTCACCTCTCCTCTCACATGCTGAGCTACAGTAGCTTCTATGACAAATTGCAGAAATGTTTATTTCCTCCAGGTGGAAATATTCCCACTGCTTTGATTTCTGCATGACAAGAACATTCACATCAAGACTTTTTTTTATTTTCTCTGATCATTTAATTCACATAGAAAAACAGGCAAGGTAACTGGGTTCTCCTGATCATTGAGGGATTTAGATGCAGAAGAAAGGATGTAATTGCCAATTATTGCGTATAATGGCGAGCAGTGCAACAAATTACTCCTCCCAGGGAGTAATCAGTAAACTGATAATAACATCACTTTTGAAATGATGAACGCGAACAATACGTTGTTTGATTCCGACACTGATCATTACCACATGCTTTCACTGCAAGCAATCTTAAAGTAAAATAGTGTTCTTTAGCATGGTTGCAGAATGTCTCCTTACAACACAGCAGATGCGTTATGGCATGTGGGTGACTCAGCCGCCACAGATTTCGCCACAGTGATTTGCCCCAGCTGTGTGAACAGGGTAACACTTCCACTCGGACGGAAAACATTGCTGTGTTTTATCAAGAGAAGAAAAGGCATTGCAGATACGCGGCAGCCTGAGGAGTCTTGCTTGGGTGGCACCCAACTTCATCACCTCTCATGACTTAACCTCCTCTTTTCCCCAGATAAAAGACAGAATTCCTCTTTTCCCCAGATAAAAGACAGAATTCCTGGATGGAATTACGGCACAGGTAATTACAATGTAATTACCTTCCCTTATTTATTGTCCCAGCTCTTTCCCAGAGCCATTAGCACAATATTATCAGTTCAAATGTATCAGGGCACATAATGCAACCTGGGGGAACTCTAAACAACCTTTGTGCCCCTGGGTCGCCAGTGTCTGCCTGGTGAAGTGGTTCATGTCTATCGCCTTTAACGTTTATGAGACCCCATGTCATGTAACCCTGAGAACAAAACTGCCAAGTATTCTCCATTCATTACTCTGTGCAGACCAAGTCCTGCTATTCAGCTAGCTTTACAGCATTCATATAGGACCTGGGTGAATACAAACCATCTGTGTCAACACAGCGTTGTGACAGGCTGCTGTAGTGAGCGATGAGTCCCACCTGTACCGGAGCTTTAAGACCGCCGGCACAATCACTTGGCCCGAGTCTCCTGGGCTTCTGAAGTAGTTGGGTTCGTTCTTACACGAGTCGCACAAGCTCAGTCAGAACACAGGGCGTCTGGGGAGTGTGGAGGTAAAAAGGGGGAGGAATGGGAGGACTAGCGCAATCCTTCCACGCGCTGCGTCCTGCTCGCCGTCAGGTAAAAAGGAGCAGCTGGCGACTGCACATGTATCAGAGGAAGCATGTGGTAGTCTCCAGCTCTCCCCAGACCGGCAGGAAAGGGTGGAGCAACGACCAGAACAACAGGGGGAACTGGCCAAGTATAGAATCGGGGAGAAAATGAGAGAAAAACCCTTAAAACTTCAGAAAGAAATTCAGAACACTCCTGCAGACACTTACCATATACCTGTGGATGCCAAACCCTCTTGTCAGCTTGAATCTATGTTAGCAGAACAAGTCGCTCGTGATAAGAGTAATGACTGAAATGACTCACTCCATTTCGGTAAGGGATAACTGAAGGACATTGTGGCATAAATGATATGTGCTGCCATCTCCTCTCTCTCTACTGCAATCAGCCACTCACAAATTGCTGCTTCACATTGGTCGTCCCTTACACAGCTTCTTACACAGCTTCTTACACACCTTCTTACACAGCTTCTTACACAGCTTCTTACACACCTTCTTACACAGCTTCTTACACAGCTTCTTACACAGCTTCTTACACAGCTTCTTACACAGCTTCTTACACACCTTCTTACACACCTTCTTACACACCTTCTTACACACCTTCTTACACACCTTCTTACACAGCTTCTTACACAGCTTCTTACACACCTTCTTACACAGCTTCTTACACAGCTTCTTACACACCTTCTTACACAGCTTCTTACACAGCTTCTTACACAGCTTCTTACACAGCTTCTTACACAGCTTCTTACACAGCTTCTTACACAGCTTCTTACACACCTTCTTACACAGCTTCTTACACACCTTCTTACACACCTTCTTACACACCTTCTTACACACCTTCTTACACACCTTCTTACACACCTTCTTACACAGCTTCTTACACACCTTCTTACACACCTTCTTACACACCTTCTTACACACCTTCTTACACAGCTTCTTACACAGCTTCTTACACAGCTTCTTACACACCTTCTTACACACCTTCTTACACACCTTCTTACACAGCTTCTTACACACCTTCTTACACACCTTCTTACACACCTTCTTACACAGCTTCTTACACACCTTCTTACACACCTTCTTACACAGCTTCTTACACACCTTCTTACACAGCTTCTTACACACCTTCTTACACACCTTCTTACACACCTTCTTACACACCTTCTTACACAGCTTCTTACACACCTTCTTACACACCTTCTTACACACCTTCTTACACACCTTCTTACACACCTTCTTACACAGCTTCTTACACACCTTCTTACACAGCTTCTTACACAGCTTCTTACACAGCTTCTTACACAGCTTCTTACACACCTTCTTACACACCTTCTTACACACCTTCTTACACACCTTCTTACACACCTTCTTACACACCTTCTTACACACCTTCTTACACACCTTCTTACACACCTTCTTACACACCTTCTTACACAGCTTCTTACACAGCTTCTTACACACCTTCTTACACACCTTCTTACACACCTTCTTACACACCTTCTTACACACCTTCTTACACACCTTCTTACACACCTTCTTACACAGCTTCTTACACACCTTCTTACACACCTTCTTACACACCTTCTTACACACCTTCTTACACAGCTTCTTACACAGCTTCTTACACAGCTTCTTACACACCTTCTTACACACCTTCTTACACACCTTCTTACACAGCTTCTTACACACCTTCTTACACACCTTCTTACACACCTTCTTACACAGCTTCTTACACACCTTCTTACACACCTTCTTACACAGCTTCTTACACACCTTCTTACACAGCTTCTTACACACCTTCTTACACACCTTCTTACACACCTTCTTACACAGCTTCTTACACACCTTCTTACACACCTTCTTACACACCTTCTTACACACCTTCTTACACACCTTCTTACACAGCTTCTTACACACCTTCTTACACAGCTTCTTACACAGCTTCTTACACAGCTTCTTACACAGCTTCTTACACACCTTCTTACACACCTTCTTACACACCTTCTTACACACCTTCTTACACACCTTCTTACACACCTTCTTACACACCTTCTTACACACCTTCTTACACACCTTCTTACACACCTTCTTACACAGCTTCTTACACACCTTCTTACACACCTTCTTACACAGCTTCTTACACAGCTTCTTACACAGCTTCTTACACACCTTCTTACACAGCTTCTTACACACCTTCTTACACACCTTCTTACACACCTTCTTACACACCTTCTTACACAGCTTCTTACACACCTTCTTACACAGCTTCTTACACACCTTCTTACACACCTTCTTACACACCTTCTTACACACCTTCTTACACAGCTTCTTACACAGCTTCTTACACAGCTTCTTACACACCTTCTTACACAGCTTCTTACACACCTTCTTACACACCTTCTTACACACCTTCTTACACACCTTCTTACACACCTTCTTACACACCTTCTTACACAGCTTCTTACACACCTTCTTACACAGCTTCTTACACACCTTCTTACACAGCTTCTTACACACCTTCTTACACACCTTCTTACACACCTTCTTACACACCTTCTTACACACCTTCTTACACACCTTCTTACACACCTTCTTACACACCTTCTTACACACCTTCTTACACAGCTTCTTACACAGCTTCTTACACACCTTCTTACACAGCTTCTTACACAGCTTCTTACACACCTTCTTACACAGCTTCTTACACAGCTTCTTACACAGCTTCTTACACAGCTTCTTACACAGCTTCTTACACAGCTTCTTACACAGCTTCTTACACACCTTCTTACACAGCTTCTTACACACCTTCTTACACACCTTCTTACACACCTTCTTACACACCTTCTTACACACCTTCTTACACAGCTTCTTACACACCTTCTTACACACCTTCTTACACACCTTCTTACACACCTTCTTACACAGCTTCTTACACACCTTCTTACACAGCTTCTTACACAGCTTCTTACACAGCTTCTTACACACCTTCTTACACACCTTCTTACACACCTTCTTACACACCTTCTTACACACCTTCTTACACAGCTTCTTACACACCTTCTTACACAGCTTCTTACACACCTTCTTACACACCTTCTTACACACCTTCTTACACACCTTCTTACACACCTTCTTACACACCTTCTTACACAGCTTCTTACACACCTTCTTACACACCTTCTTACACACCTTCTTACACACCTTCTTACACAGCTTCGTACACACCTTCTTACACAGCTTCTTACACACCTTCTTACACAGCTTCTTACACAGCTTCTTACACAGCTTCTTAGCTTCTTACACACCTTCTTACACACCTTCTTACACAGCTTCTTACACACCTTCTTACACACCTTCGTACACACCTTCTTACACAGCTTCTTACACACCTTCTTACACACCTTCTTACACACCTTCTTACACACCTTCCTACACACCTTCCTACACAGCTTCTTACACAGCTTCTTAGCTTCTTACACACCTTCTTACACACCTTCTTACACAGCTTCTTACACAGCTTCTTACACAGCTTCTTACACAGCTTCTTAGCTTCTTACACACCTTCTTACACACCTTCTTACACAGCTTCTTACACAGCTTCTTACACAGCTTCTTACACAGCTTCTTAGCTTCTTACACAGCTTCTTACACACCTTCTTACACACCTTCTTACACACCTTCTTACACACCTTCTTACACACCTTCTTACACACCTTCTTACACACCTTCTTATACACCTTCTTACACACCTTCTTACACACCTTCTTACACAGCTTCTTACACACCTTCTTACACAGCTTCTTACACAGCTTCTTACACAGCTTCTTACACAGCTTCTTACACACCTTCTTACACACCTTCTTATACACCTTCTTACACACCTTCTTACACACCTTCTTACACAGCTTCTTAGCTTCTTACACACCTTCTTACACACCTTCTTACACACCTTCTTACACACCTTCTTACACACCTTCTTACACACCTTCTTACACACCTTCTTACACACCTTCTTACACACCTTCTTATACACCTTCTTACACACCTTCTTACACACCTTCTTACACAGCTTCTTAGCTTCTTACACACCTTCTTACACACCTTCTTACACACCTTCTTACACAGCTTCTTACACAGCTTCTTACACAGCTTCTTACACACCTTCTTACACAGCTTCTTACACACCTTCTTACACACCTTCTTACACAGCTTCTTACACACCTTCTTACACAGCTTCTTACACAGCTTCTTACACAGCTTCTTACACACCTTCTTACACACCTTCTTACCCACCTTCTTACACAGCTTCTTACACACCTTCTTACACAGCTTCTTACACAGCTTCTTACACAGCTTCTTACACACCTTCTTACACACCTTCTTACACACCTTCTTACACAGCTTCTTACACACCTTCTTACACACCTTCTTACACAGCTTCTTACACAGCTTCTTAGCTTCTTACACACCTTCTTACACAGCTTCTTACACACCTTCTTACACAGCTTCTTACACAGCTTCTTACACACCTTCTTACACACCTTCTTACACAGCTTCTTACACACCTTCTTACACAGCTTCTTACACACCTTCTTACACACCTTCTTACACACCTTCTTACACAGCTTCTTACACACCTTCTTACACACCTTCTTACACACCTTCTTACACACCTTCTTACACACCTTCTTACACACCTTCCTACACACCTTCCTACACAGCTTCTTACACAGCTTCTTAGCTTCTTACACACCTTCTTACACACCTTCTTACACAGCTTCTTACACAGCTTCTTACACAGCTTCTTACACAGCTTCTTAGCTTCTTACACACCTTCTTACACACCTTCTTACACAGCTTCTTACACAGCTTCTTACACAGCTTCTTACACAGCTTCTTAGCTTCTTACACAGCTTCTTACACACCTTCTTACACACCTTCTTACACACCTTCTTACACACCTTCTTACACAGCTTCTTACACACCTTCTTACACACCTTCTTACACAGCTTCTTACACACCTTCTTACACAGCTTCTTACACACCTTCTTACACACCTTCTTACACAGCTTCTTACACACCTTCTTACACACCTTCTTACACACCTTCTTACACACCTTCTTACACACCTTCTTACACAGCTTCTTACACAGCTTCTTACACACCTTCTTACACACCTTCTTACACACCTTCTTACACACCTTCTTACACAGCTTCTTACACACCTTCTTACACACCTTCTTATACACCTTCTTACACACCTTCTTACACACCTTCTTACACAGCTTCTTAGCTTCTTACACACCTTCTTACACACCTTCTTACACACCTTCTTACACACCTTCTTACACACCTTCTTACACACCTTCTTACACACCTTCTTACACACCTTCTTACACACCTTCTTACACACCTTCTTATACACCTTCTTACACACCTTCTTACACACCTTCTTACACACCTTCTTACACACCTTCTTACACACCTTCTTACACACCTTCTTACACAGCTTCTTATACACCTTCTTACACACCTTCTTACACACCTTCTTACACAGCTTCTTAGCTTCTTACACACCTTCTTACACACCTTCTTACACACCTTCTTACACACCTTCTTACACACCTTCTTACACACCTTCTTACACACCTTCTTACACACCTTCTTACACACCTTCTTATACACCTTCTTACACACCTTCTTACACACCTTCTTACACACCTTCTTACACACCTTCTTACACACCTTCTTACACACCTTCTTACACAGCTTCTTACACAGCTTCTTAGCTTCTTACACACCTTCTTACACACCTTCTTACACACCTTCTTACACAGCTTCTTACACAGCTTCTTACACAGCTTCTTACACACCTTCTTACACAGCTTCTTACACACCTTCTTACACACCTTCTTACACAGCTTCTTACACACCTTCTTACACAGCTTCTTACACAGCTTCTTACACAGCTTCTTACACAGCTTCTTACACACCTTCTTACACACCTTCTTACCCACCTTCTTACACAGCTTCTTACACACCTTCTTACACAGCTTCTTACACAGCTTCTTACACACCTTCTTACACACCTTCTTACACACCTTCTTACACAGCTTCTTACACACCTTCTTACACACCTTCTTACACACCTTCTTACACAGCTTCTTACACAGCTTCTTAGCTTCTTACACACCTTCTTACACAGCTTCTTACACACCTTCTTACACAGCTTCTTACACAGCTTCTTACACACCTTCTTACACACCTTCTTACACAGCTTCTTACACACCTTCTTACACAGCTTCTTACACACCTTCTTACACACCTTCTTACACACCTTCTTACACAGCTTCTTACACACCTTCTTACACACCTTCTTACACAGCTTCTTACACAGCTTCTTAGCTTCTTACACACCTTCTTACACAGCTTCTTACACACCTTCTTACACAGCTTCTTACACAGCTTCTTACACACCTTCTTACACAGCTTCTTACACAGCTTCTTACACACCTTCTTACACACCTTCTTACACAGCTTCTTACACACCTTCTTACACAGCTTCTTACACACCTTCTTACACAGCTTCTTACACAGCTTCTTACACACCTTCTTACACACCTTCTTACACACCTTCTTACACAGCTTCTTACACAGCTTCTTAGCTTCTTACACACCTTCTTACACACCTTCTTACACAGCTTCTTACACAGCTTCTTACACACCTTCTTACACACCTTCTTACACACCTTCTTACACACCTTCTTACACAGCTTCTTACACAGCTTCTTACACACCTTCTTACACAGCTTCTTACACACCTTCTTACACACCTTCTTACACACCTTCTTACACAGCTTCTTACACAGCTTCTTACACAGCTTGTAAATCAGGTCTAATTGACAGACAGAAGTGATGAAATGCAAAGCGGTGCAACTAAATGACTCCATCAAAGCAGCTCCATTAAAGCCTCCTAGGTGACCAATTATCTTTTACACCCGCTTGGCAAATAACAGCCATGCAGATGCTAATAACACAGCCAGGCAGATGCTAAAGAGCAAACTCTGCTAGCCTATGGTGGCTACATCAAAGGCATTCATTTATATATAGCTATAAAATTGCTGTTTGTGAGAGTAGCGATCATACATGTAGCTAACAATTTGACTTAGATTTTTGCAATCCATCCAGTATTTCTCTCACTATATTTAACCAGCCCCTTGAGAGTTCTCCCTGGTCTTTTAAAGGATTCACCAGCATCTGTCAGAAGTGATATTTTCCCCAGGGAAAAAAATAAAGTTGGACTACCAACTACTCCTCTCATCGTCTTCCACAGACTCCAGTCCCTCATGATGTCAAGGATTCCCTTCCTCAACTGCTTTCCCTGACAGCCTGAGGACTGAGAAGCACAGAGCACAGAGGACCTGGACTATTAAACCACTGGACAGATGGATTCAAAGCACTGTCCACAGGGTGATTAGGTTTCATTATGCCAAATGAAACACCCCATCACTCTTTACTGTCTTATAATAAATGTCTTTAAAGAATGTCTCCATGAGTTAAAAAAAAATAATGCCCAGAGATCAGGGGCATGGACACTGACGCTGACTTTTCTTTTGACCAGAGAGAGAGAGACCAACATACAGACAGGCAGGCAGGCAGGCAGGCAGGCAGGCAGGCAGACAGACAGAGACAGAGAGGAAGGGGGGTTGGTGGGTGGCCAGGGGAAGTGGGGATTTGATTGAAAATAAATGTCCCTGGTTTGTGTTTGACTGAACTGGAGGGCTCGTTAAAATAAATAAGCCAGTATGTCGCTTGTATGCTCTGTTCGGCCGATGGAACGCAGTCCGTCTGGGGCCTGGGAAAAATGATCTCCAGCTCAGGCACAGAGACCCAGATTCAACAGACGTTCATCTGGCATCCCAAACTCTGAGCAGAAACTGTACAAACATGTTCGATTTACAGGACGAGTCTGGAGCAGTGGGTTTTTCCACCACTTAATGTCACAAACGGCTGCTTTCCCCCCCTCTGACGAAATCCCGACAAACCAGCGGCAACAGATACCCATCTAATAAAGTAATCCGGGGGTTTGCTCAAAGTCCAAGAACGCAGCACACATGGCCGCGCAGGACGGTGTGTTTGGACAGTTCCCCGGAAATTCTGTTATCAGTCCGCGTCCAGAAATTAATAGGCCATTTGCGGAGTGTCATAGTGGATCAGGAGGGTGGATGACGGAGCGATGTGGGGGCGGGGGCTTTTGGGAGAAAATCCACATTGCGGCCAAGTGGATGGTGGACCCCAGCTGAGGCTGTCTGGCAGAGGATCACTCTCATTCCTCTTCTTTTCTCTGAGCCGTCAGGCCTGACGTCTCAGGGAACTGACGCAAGGCATGCAGCTTTGAAAACAGCCTCTGGTCCTGCTGGTGAGAACTGGCCCCGTCAAGCCCGCTGGACACACACACAATCACACACACACACACACACACACACACACACACACACAATCACACACACACACACACACACACACACACACACACACACACACACACACACACACACACACACACACACACACACATTGACTGATATTCGCGCTCATACTCTGCTCATCTTGCATGTCAATAGGAAGAGCTGACAAGATACTGTAAAGGTTACATGCACAGAGTTCTATAGAGGTTTGAGCTTGAATGGCAGTATGAAGGTGTGTATGTGTGTGTGTGTGCGTGTGCGTGTGTGTGTGTGTGTGTGTGTGTGTGCGTGCGAGTGTGTGTGCTTGCATGCGTCTGTGTGTGTGTGTGTGTGCGTGTGTGCTTGCATGCGTGTGTGTGTGGGTGTGTGTGTGCGTGCGTGCGCGTGTGTGTGTGTGTGTGCGCGTGGGTGGGTCAGTGTGTGTGGTGGGATTTTGGTAGCAGATACAATGGAAGATAAAGATGACACGGATGTATCAAGTGTCTCAAACAGCTGTATTGCACATGTTCTGGCACTGACTCATGTCTTTGAAGCAAAGCCTTTGTGGAGACTGTAAAATAAGATGTGGGATACTGACGGTGTAACAGACCACATCAGTCACAGGGGAAGTGAACGGCGCATCTCTCACCAGCCGAGCAGCAGAATCAGGCGCGCACCGTTCAAATGGAAAAAGGCCTTCTTTTCTGCTACAGTCTATTCAGAACCTCAAGTCAATGCTCCTCTCACTGATAATGCTCCACTTGGGCCAACTTTTGACTCGCTTGTCTGCTTCTAAAGGGAGCAAAAGACAACAAGAATAAATGCGGCCACTGTTTGCTTCGATAACGTTACATGTTTCCAGGCTGGTGGTGGGTCACCAGTCACCTCAGGCATGGAACTCATCACATCCTGTTTTGCCTGTGCCATTGAGGTTGGACAATAGCAGTGCATCTCATCCCTGTGTTTTTTCCCCGGCTGGATGATAGATGAAGCAGTGTCCTCCTGCTTCCCTCTGATGTTTGGGCTGTGGATAATCCCTGGGCTCAGTGTGCTTGTTTTGGGTGGATTTTGCTCTAATCTCGTGTGCTTCTGTCACACTGCCATGAAAGACAGGCTGTTGGTATTGGCTCAATGCTCAGTCTGACTCACAGGCACAGGTGCACCATGGGAGTGGAGAGGTGGACGCCCTACTAGCTGAGCCCTACCATGCATGACATCTGCGGTGATGACATTCATTGGGAACACATGCAATAAAAAAAACACCTTGCCGTTCATCCAAGGAATGTTCATTGACAAATTCAACAAGTTTGTTGACTGATCGGGATTTCCACTAAAGAACCCTCAAGCAATGTTCTTCAGCAATTACACCGGTTTCAACTTGTAAAAGCAGATTTTGCGGTGACTAAACTGACTATTTACAGAATTCTGCCCCCCCCCCCCCCCAGTAAACCTAATCCTTTAAAATGGGTGGAGGTTTGAAAAACAAACTCAGTGTGAGCTTTTGTGGCAGGATTTTGCAAACCTGACAAGTTTAGCCTCCGCAGCTAAGCTATTTGCGATTAACGTGTCTTCATCTTCTATATACAGGATTACCTTAAAACAACAATTGTCAAGGGAAAAATGCGGCCAAAACCTACATCACAAAACAAGAGCTGTCCTTTGACCACATGCCTACCCTTTTGAATCCTCCATTATTATCCCCACCAACGCTGCATACTCGTACTGTAGAAGCTGTGTGGCAGGGGCACGTCTTCTAGCACCTGCGTGATACAGGTGTGTCTGTGCGTGCTTTCTGTTTACACTCAGCATCCTGTCATTAGTCTATTCTTCCACCCCATCGGCAACTAATGAGGATCATTTAAAGCACATGTAGCAGGCATTAGGAGCTTTTACTGCTAAAGGCCAACATGTCTGTGCAGATGAGGACATAGAACTCCCAAAGGCTTTGCATGCTGCTCCTTTTTCTTCTGGATTTCAGTTGTTTTGGACACATATGCCCATTCCTTTCTAATGTGATTACACGTTCCCCCTGACTTTATCCAGCTTTTTTATATTTCCCATCACATCCATGAGAATGTAAATTGGTTGATTACATAAATAATGATGCTTTAGCTGGCTGCTGGGACACAACAACCAGAATCTCTGTAGGATAGGTGGGTTTCAAAACCTGCTCTAACATAGTGTGAAGCATCTTATCCAGCCAGCCAATTCCATTGATATTTCTCTGGTGGTGTGTCAGGTTACTGTAACTATTTGGCCACAGAAAGCTCAGGGAATAACAAATGTTTTGTTGACGATTAGCCTCCAAAACATAGGCCTACGCTAACTCATGTCAATGGCTGGAGCGGGTTTGTACTGTGGCCCTCTACTGTACCTGCTGTGCTGGCTGCAGGGGTGCTGGGTAAACAGAGGCTGTGATGATGGCGGTTGGTGGCCCACCAGTTCCCTGGTTCCCCTTGGGAGCGGTCCTGAAGAGGAGGGGATTACCTCAATCCTCTATCCATTCTTCACCCCTTCCAACTCAGCACTTCAGAGCCAAACAAAGGCTCTGGCACCGCGGACCTCGGGCCCCTGGCGCGCTGCTAATCCCATTCCAGCTGGACAACAATCCGTCTGGCCAGGGGCCCCTGCGGGGCTGTAAGCCCCCAGTAAGAGGCTTGGAGGAGAAGTCAGACAGCTCGTCAAGGATGAGGACTTAATTAGCCATGCAAAGTCAACCTGGCTAATTGAAAAGATTCGACCCGAGTGTCGCCGACAGAGAGAGAAGAGCATTTTCTACATTTTTTTCTTCTTCGTTGTCCAAGGTGTTCTGTTGCCAGGCGAAGAAAAATGCCAGGGATGAGGTTCCCCTGCTGCTTCAGAGTTGGCATGGTGAAACAGGGCCTGCTTGTAAGGTTAATTGGGCTGGAAACGGTGCCAAAGTAAAGGATGGGGGAACATGTCTTGAAGTGTTTTGCTGCGTCTGAGCTTAATCTTTCATGACGGGTTTTATCTGTGGGGTCGAGAGTGTAGTTCTGGGAATGATTGTACATGCTTACTTTATTGGAAGCCTGAAGTAAAAAAATAAATAAAAGACTGGTGTGTGTGTGTGTGTGTGTGTGTGTGTGTGTGTGTGTGTGTGTGTGTGTGTGTGTGTGTGTGTGTGTGTGCGTGTGTGTGCACACGCGCGTGCGGATAGCCCCTCTAGTGCGCATCAGGTGAGACAGATCACTCCAGCAAATTCTTTCTGTTTGTGTACCCAGGGTGAGCTGATGTCAAAACTCAGTCAGCACTCACTGGGCAGACAATGCACACACACCTCTCCGAAATAAAACAGAAACTCTCTTGACCCCTCTCTCTCTCTCCGCTCTCCATCAACACTCTGCTAAAGCATGCCATGGCCGCTCCAGCGTAATGTGTTTAGAAATGTCGCACTCCCTCAACCTCTCTGGCTCTGTAATGCATTTGGCTGCAGAACCCCCATCTCTCTTATCCATAATGTGTTTGAATATGCCACCTCTCCCCAAACACGCCACACTCTCTGGCTCTCAGGCTCAATCACTGTAATGTGTTGGAGAGTGTGAGGTACCTCTCTTTGTATCATTTGTTTGACGATGCTAGCCTCTCCGACGCCACTTACACCTAATGTGTTTGAGCGTACACTATATCACCATACTGTCACCCCCCAGACCCCCGCACACACACGTACACAGTAACGCACGCACGCGCGCGCGCACGCACACACACACACACACACACACACACACACACACACACACACACACACACACACACACACACACACCCACACACACACACACACACACACACACACACACACACACACAGATACTTAGTGAACAATTTTTCTCTGAACATACAATTGATAAAGCTATCACATCACATCATGCAATCACAACATGTAACACATTATGCAGATGATCTTGCGATATTTAGTCCGAGTAGCGCTGGTCTTCAGCAGCTCCTTACAATATGTACTGTGTATGGTATGGAACATGATATCAAATACAATATCATGTAAGAGTGTTGTTTTATCTGTAGAACTAAAGAGGACAAATGTCTAACATTTCCTGACTTCAAACTGTCTGATAATAATCTTGATATTTGTAATAAGGTTAAATTTCTTGGACATTTTATTACACAACAAATGACAGATGATGATGATGATATACACACACAGGCAATGCCGCAGAATGTATGCACAATCAAATATCCTGTCACACAAGTTTAGTATGTGCACAGATGGAGTGAAGATGTCGCTGTTTAGAGCATATTGCACACCACTTTATACTGCGCATTTGTTGTCAAACTACAAGAAAGCAAGCATGCAGACACTTCAAGTAGCTTACCATGGTGCCATGAGAATATGACTTAAAAGAGCCAGATTGTGAGTAGTGCAAGTGAGATGTTTGTGGTGGCAGGAGTCAATACTTTCCAAGCTATTCTAAGGAACTTTGTATAAATGTAGATGTCGCTTAGATGAGTCAGTGACCAGCAGCATAGAGCCTCTAACCAACCCTGTGAAGAGCTGCTTTTGCTACTCATTTAGACTAAGGGAGCATTGCCTTAAAAACCTGCATGTAAACTAGCCTGGTTAAAACCATCCTGATTCATGATCTCATGTGTAAAACTGTTGTACAATGGATATTTCAATTGAATTAAAAATATATATATTGTGTTTTTAATGTACTTCTATGGACTATGAGTCTGAAATGAAGACATGAATGAATGAATGATTGAATGAATGAATGAATGAATGAATGAATGAATGAATGAATGAATGAATGAATATAAGCCAAAGCTTTATAAAGAAAGATATATAGAAAGAAACATATGGAAAATTCCACTTTCAGATACTCTTACACTGTTATAATCAATCTGTGATGTTCAATACATTCTGGGAGTTATTTTATGATGACGTGGTGGGTTGCATTTGTTTTTATTTTCATAAAGTTAGTTTTCAGTGTGAGTTTGGTACTTTTCAGTTTAATTTATATACTTCATTTCTATAGTTTTTATTTACTTTCAGTTCTGATTAAAAAATTTTTTGTAGGAGTGGTAATATTTAAAGGTATAATGATAGATGTTCAGAACAGGTTAATTTGTACATGGTATTGTATAATAACTAGAACGACCGCAACGCGGACTCATGCCTCCGCCATTAGTTCATTCTACAGTCCAAATCGCCATTTGAGGCAAATTGGAAGAAATTCCGTCAAGGCGCTCCTGAGATGTTGTGTTACAGAGCTTGAGAATTGGGTGTGTGAGGTCACAGTGACCTTGAACTTTGACCACCAAAATGTCCTTGAGTCCAAGTGGACATTTGAGGCAAATTCAAAGAAATTCCATCAAGACATTCCTGAGATATCGCGTTAACAAGCTTGAAAATGGCATTCGAGAGGTCACACTGACCTTGACCTTTGACCTTTGATAACCAAAATGGAATCAGTTCATCCTTGCGTCCCAGTCGATGTTTGAGCCAAATCAGAAGAAATTCTATCAAGCCGTTCTTGAGATATTGCGTTAAAAGGTCGAGATAATCGTTCTTTTCCGAGATAATTAACAAAAATGTGAACAATGCACGCACTCTATTTGCCACAGTTGATAGAGTGACTAACCCGCCTCTCTGTGTAGCACCTGAGTTTCTCTCTACTGTCAAATGTAATGAGTTTGCTGCCTTTTTTACGGACAAAATTATTAATATCAGGCAGGCTATTAGTGGCTCCACACCAAGAAATGCTGTGACATCATACCTACCCGCAGATCCCTAGTTCGATAAATTTGTCCCAGTTCAGCGTTATCGACCACGACATCTTAGAGGAAACTGTGCAAGGCCTTAAATCATCTTCGTGCTGTCTCGATACCCTTCCAACAAGCTTTTTTTTTAAGCGTTTATAACTGTCTGTCGTCGGACCTATTGCAAATAGTTAATAGCTCCCTTCTGACTGGCACTTTTCCTGAGTCCCTGAAAACTGCAGTTATTAAACCCCTACTAAAAAAGCGTAGCCTTGATGCATCGGTAATCAGTAACTACAGACCAATATCTAATCTCCCCTTTATAGCCAAAATAACTGAAAAGGTTGTTTACCTACAACTCAATAGATTCCTAACCTCAAATGATCCCCTAGATAAACTCCAATCAGGCTTTCGCCCCCATCACAGCACAGAAACCGTACTTACTAAAGTCAAAAATGACATTAGAATGAACACAGACTCAGGCAAAAATTTGATTCTAGTGCTACTGGATCTTAGCGCTGCATTTGACACTGTTTTTTTAATGTATTTTATTTATAGCATTTTTGAGTTTAACACAACAAAATCAGACAGAAGACAAGACAAGGAAAACAAAAAAACAAACAACAACAAGACAACTGCCATATCAAAAAAGTGCTCATATGCATATCAGTCCATAGAGTAGTGCAAAGTCCAGTTTGTCCACAGATTTGTTGAAGACCAGAGAATGAGTCCCCAGAACCAAAAATCCGTGCAGAGTCGAAGGAAAGTCCAGAGACCGGGTAGAAAAGTTCAGGTTAGATTAAATCCCAGCAGTTCAACTTTCAGTACAAAACAGAGCAAAATTAAGCCACAGGTTGACTCCTCCTCTCATTTTTAACATGTTCAATAAATGGTCCCCATATTCTGAGAAACTTATGGTGAGTGTTGGACAGAGTATACCGAATTTCTTCAAGATATAGACAGGACACCATGTCATTTAACCACTTCTTGAAACAAGGAGGGGAAACTGATTTCCACTCTCTCAGAATAACCCTTTTTGCTATGACCATACCAAACATGAGGGCTTGTTGTAAGGCTCGAGGAAGAGTCAAAGAGTGTTCAGAGCAACCCAGTATCACATCAAGACCGTCTGGAATGAAATCTGTACTATATATTTCACTGTACAACTGAAAAATACGCTCCCAGAAATGTTTGAGTTTAGGGCAAAACCAGAATAGATGACCCAGGGTTCCCATCCCCTGATTTACATTTGTCACAGAGATGCATTTGACACTGTTGACCACTCAATTTTATTGGACAGACTGGAAAACTGGGTTGGGCTATTGGGTACGGTCCTCCAGTGGTTCAGGTCCTATCTTCAAGACAGGAAGTACTTCATCTCCATTGGCAATTACACATCTGACCTAACTAGGATGACTTGTGGGGTGTCTCAAGGATCCATTATGGGGCCCGTTCTCTTCAACCTTTATATGCTCCCTCTAGGCCTAATTATGCAAAAAAACAAAGTAGCCTATCATAACTAGGCAGACGACACTCAGTTGTATATAACTCTTTCCTCAGCTGACTATGCCCCCATAGAATCATTGTGCCAGTGCATTGATCAAATAAATAACTGGATGTGCCAAAATTTCCTACAGCTAAACAAAGACAAAACAGAGATGATCGTATTTGGCCCAAAAAGAACAAAGGCTTAAAATCACTGCAAGCCTTGAGTCTCGATCCCTGAAGCCTAAGGATCAAGTCAAAAATCTTGCCGTTATTATTGATTCCGATCTCAACTTTAACTCCCACATTAAGTCAATCAGAAAATCAGCTTTTTATCATCTTAAAAATATAGCAAGAATTAGGGGATACATGTCTAGACAGGATCTAGAAAAACTAATTCACGCCTTCATCTATAGTAGGTTAGACTACTGCAATAGCCTTTTCTCTGGTCTCTCCAAAAAAGAACTTAGGCAACTTCAACACATTCAGAATGCTGCTGCTAGTTCTAACGAAGACTAAGAAAGCTGATCATATCACTCCAGTTCTTAAGTCCTTACACTGGTTGCCAGTGTGTCATAGAATAGATTTTAAAATACTGTTATTAGTCTATAAATCACTTAATGGCCTAGGCCCAAAATACAAAGCTGAATTGCTACCACGCTACGAACTGTCTAGAACTCTTAGGTCAGCAGGGTCCAGCTTATTAACTGTCCCTAGGATCAAATCAAATCATGGGAAGGCCGCATTTACCCACTATGCTTCTGCTAGCTGGAACAAATTGCCTGAAGACCTCAGATCTGCCCCAACCTTACTTACTTTTAAAAATAGACTAAAGACTTTTATGTATGCAGTGTGACCATGCTAATGGTATTTATGGGAGGAGCATACTATATGCAGTGTGACCATGCTAATGGTCTTTATGGGAGGAGCATACTGTATGCAGTGTGACCATGCTAATGGTCTTTAGGGGAGGAGCATACTGTATGCAGTGTGACCATGCTAATGGTCTTTATGGGAGGAGCATACTGTATGCAGTGTGACCATGCTAATGGTCTTTATGGGAGGAGCATACTGTATGCAGTGTGACCATGCTAATGGTCTTTAGGGGAGGAGCATACTGTATACAGTGTGACCATGCTAATGGTCTTTAGGGGAGGAGCATACTGTATGCAGTGTGACCATGCTAATGGTCTTTAGGGGAGGAGCATACTGTATACAGTGTGACCATGCTAATGGTCTTTAGGGGAGGAGCATACTGTATGCAGTGTGACCATGCTAATGGTCTTTAGGGGAGGAGCATACTGTATACAGTGTGACCATGCTAATGGTCTTTAGGGGAGGAGCATACTGTATGCAGTGTGACCATGCTAATGGTCTTTAGGGGAGGAGCATACTGTATACAGTGTGACCATGCTAATGGTCTTTAGGGGAGGAGCATACTGTATGCAGTGTGACCATGCTAATGGTCTTTAGGGGAGGAGCATACTGTATGCAGTGTGACCATGCTAATGGTCTTTAGGGGAGGAGCATACTGTATACAGTGTGACCATGCTAATGGTCTTTATGGGAGGAGCATACTGTATGCAGTGTGACCATGCTAATGGTCTTTATGGGAGGAGCATACTGTATGCAGTGTGACCATGCTAATGGTCTTTAGGGGAGGAGCATACTGTATGCAGTGTGACCATGCTAATGGTCTTTAGGGGAGGAGCATACTGTATGCAGTGTGACCATGCTAATGGTCTTTAGGGGAGGAGCATACTGTATGCAGTGTGACCATGCTAATGGTCTTTAGGGGAGGAGCATACTGTATACAGTGTGACCATGCTAATGGTCTTTAGGGGAGGAGCATACTGTATGCAGTGTGACCATGCTAATGGTCTTTAGGGGAGGAGCATACTGTATACAGTGTGACCATGCTAATGGTCTTTAGGGGAGGAGCATACTGTATGCAGTGTGACCATGCTAATGGTCTTTAGGGGAGGAGCATACTGTATACAGTGTGACCATGCTAATGGTCTTTAGGGGAGGAGCATACTGTATGCAGTGTGACCATGCTAATGGTCTTTAGGGGAGGAGCATACTGTATGCAGTGTGACCATGCTAATGGTCTTTAGGGGAGGAGCATACTGTATACAGTGTGACCATGCTAATGGTCTTTATGGGAGGAGCATACTGTATGCAGTGTGACCATGCTAATGGTCTTTATGGGAGGAGCATACTGTATGCAGTGTGACCATGCTAATGGTCTTTAGGGGAGGAGCATACTGTATGCAGTGTGACCATGCTAATGGTCTTTAGGGGAGGAGCATACTGTATGCAGTGTGACCATGCTAATGGTCTTTAGGGGAGGAGCATACTGTATGCAGTGTGACCATGCTAATGGTCTTTAGGGGAGGAGCATACTGTATGCAGTGTGACCATGCTAATGGTCTTTATGGGAGGAGCATACTGTATGCAGTGTGACCATGCTAATGGTCTTTATGGGAGGAGCATACTGTATGCAGTGTGACCATGCTAATGGTATTTAGGGGAGGAGCATACTGTATACAGTGTGACCATGCTAATGGTCTTTAGGGGAGGAGCATACTGTATACAGTGTGACCATGCTAATGGTCTTTATGGGAGGAGCATACTGTATACAGTGTGACCATGCTAATGGTCTTTATGGGAGGAGCATACTGTATGCAGTGTGACCATGCTAATGGTCTTTATGGGAGGAGCATACTGTATGCAGTGTGACCATGCTAATGGTCTTTATGGGAGGAGCATACTGTATGCAGTGTGACCATGCTAATGGTCTTTATGGGATGAGCATACTGTATGCAGTGTGACCATGCTAATGGTCTTTATGGGATGAGCATACTGTATGCAGTGTGACCATGCTAATGGTCTTTATGGGATGAGCATACTGTATGCAGTGTGACCATGCTAATGGTCTTTATGGGATGAGCATACTGTATGCAGTGTGACCATGCTAATGGTCTTTAGGGGAGGAGCATACTATATGCAGTGTGACCATGCTAATGGTCTTTATGGGAGGAGCATACTGTATGCAGTGTGACCATGCTAATGGTCTTTAGGGGAGGAGCATACTGTATACAGTGTGACCATGCTAATGGTCTTTAGGGGAGGAGCATACTGTATGCAGTGTGACCATGCTAATGGTCTTTATGGGAGGAGCATACTGTATGCAGTGTGACCATGATAATGGTCTTTAGGGGAGGAGCATACTGTATACAGTGTGACCATGCTAATGGTCTTTATGGGATGAGCATACTGTATGCAGTGTGACCATGCTAATGGTCTTTATGGGATGAGCATACTGTATGCAGTGTGACCATGCTAATGGTCTTTATGGGATGAGCATACTGTATGCAGTGTGACCATGCTAATGGTCTTTATGGGATGAGCATACTGTATGCAGTGTGACCATGCTAATGGTCTTTAGGGGAGGAGCATACTATATGCAGTGTGACCATGCTAATGGTCTTTATGGGAGGAGCATACTGTATGCAGTGTGACCATGCTAATGGTCTTTAGGGGAGGAGCATACTGTATACAGTGTGACCATGCTAATGGTCTTTAGGGGAGGAGCATACTGTATGCAGTGTGACCATGCTAATGGTCTTTAGGGGAGGAGCATACTGTATGCAGTGTGACCATGCTAATGGTCTTTAGGGGAGGAGCATACTGTATACAGTGTGACCATGCTAATGGTCTTTATGGGATGAGCATACTGTATACAGTGTGACCATGCTAATGGTCTTTATGGGAGGAGCATACTGTATGCAGTGTGACCATGCTAATGGTCTTTATGGGAGGAGCATACTGTATGCAGTGTGACCATGCTAATGGTCTTTAGGGGAGGAGCATACTGTATGCAGGGTGACCATGCTAATGGTCTTTAGGGGAGGAGCATACTGTATGCAGTGTGACCATGCTAATGGTCTTTATGGGAGGAGCATACTGTATACAGTGTGACCATGCTAATGGTCTTTAGGGGAGGAGCATACTGTATACAGTGTGACCATGCTAATGGTCTTTATGGGATGAACATACTGTATGCAGTGTGACCATGCTAATGGTGTTTATGGGAGGAGCATACTGTATGCAGTGTGAACATGCTAATGGTCTTTATGGGATGAGCATACTGTATACAGTGTGACCATGCTAATGGTCTTTATGGGATGAGCATACTGTATGCAGTGTGACCATGCTAATGGTCTTTATGGGAGGAGCATACTGTATGCAGTGTGACCATGCTAATGGTCTTTATGGGATGAGCATACTGTATACAGTGTGACCATGCTAATGGTCTTTAGGGGAGGAGCATACTGTATGCAGTGTGACCATGCTAATGGTCTTTATGGGAGGAGCATACTGTATGCAGTGTGACCATGCTAATGGTCTTTAGGGGAGGAGCATACTGTATACAGTGTGACCATGCTAATGGTCTTTATGGGAGGAGCATACTGTATGCAGTGTGACCATGCTAATGGTCTTTATGGGAGGAGCATACTGTATGCAGTGTGACCATGCTAATGGTCTTTATGGGAGGAGCATACTGTATACAGTGTGACCATGCTAATGGTCTTTATGGGAGGAGCATACTGTATGCAGTGTGACCATGCTAATGGTCTTTATGGGATGAGCATACTGTATGCAGTGTGACCATGCTAATGGTCTTTATGGGAGGAGCATACTGTATGCAGTGTGACCATGCTAATGGTCTTTAGGGGAGGAGCATACTGTATGCAGTGTGACCATGCTAATGGTCTTTATGGGAGGAGCATACTGTATGCAGTGTGACCATGCTAATGGTCTTTAGGGGAGGAGCATACTGTATGCAGTGTGACCATGCTAATGGTCTTTATGGGAGGAGCATACTGTATGCAGTGTGACCATGCTAATGGTCTTTATGGGAGGAGCATACTGTATGCAGTGTGACCATGCTAATGGTCTTTAGGGGAGGAGCATACTGTATGCAGTGTGACCATGCTAATGGTCTTTATGGGAGGAGCATACTGTATGCAGTGTGACCATGCTAATGGTCTTTATGGGAGGAGCATACTGTATACAGTGTGACCATGCTAATGGTCTTTAGGGGAGGAGCATACTGTATGCAGTGTGACCATGCTAATGGTCTTTAGGGGAGGAGCATACTGTATACAGTGTGACCATGCTAATGGTCTTTAGGGGAGGAGCATACTGTATGCAGTGTGACCATGCTAATGGTCTTTAGGGGAGGAGCATACTGTATGCAGTGTGACCATGCTAATGGTCTTTAGGGGAGGAGCATACTGTATGCAGTGTGACCATGCTAATGGTCTTTAGGGGAGGAGCATACTATATGCAGTGTGACCATGCTAATGGTCTTTATGGGAGGAGCATACTGTATGCAGTGTGACCATGCTAATGGTCTTTATGGGATGAGCATACTGTATGCAGTGTGACCATGCTAATGGTCTTTAGGGGAGGAGCATACTGTATACAGTGTGACCATGCTAATGGTCTTTATGGGATGAGCATACTGTATGCAGTGTGACCATGCTAATGGTCTTTAGGGGAGGAGCATACTGTATGCAGTGTGACCATGCTAATGGTCTTTAGGGGAGGAGCATACTGTATGCAGTGTGACCATGCTAATGGTCTTTAGGGGAGGAGCATACTGTATGCAGTGTGACCATGCTAATGGTCTTTATGGGAGGAGCATACTGTATACAGTGTGACCATGCTAATGGTCTTTAGGGGAGGAGCATACTGTATACAGTGTGACCATGCTAATGGTCTTTAGGGGAGGAGCATACTGTATGCAGTGTGACCATGCTAATGGTCTTTATGGGAGGAGCATACTGTATACAGTGTGACCATGCTAATGGTCTTTATGGGAGGAGCATACTGTATGCAGTGTGACCATGCTAATGGTCTTTATGGGAGGAGCATACTGTATGCAGTGTGACCATGCTAATGGTCTTTATGGGAGGAGCATACTGTATGCAGTGTGACCATGCTAATGGTCTTTATGGGAGGAGCATACTGTATGCAGTGTGACCATGCTAATGGTCTTTAGGGGAGGAGCATACTGTATACAGTGTGACCATGCTAATGGTCTTTATGGGAGGAGCATACTGTATGCAGTGTGACCATGCTAATGGTCTTTAGGGGAGGAGCATACTGTATGCAGTGTGACCATGCTAATGGCTTTATGGGAGGAGCATACTGTATGCAGTGTGACCATGCTAATGGTCTTTATGGGATGAGCATACTGTATACAGTGTGACCATGCTAATGGTCTTTAGGGGAGGAGCATACTGTATGCAGTGTGACCATGCTAATGGTCTTTAGGGGAGGAGCATACTGTATGCAGTGTGACCATGCTAATGGTCTTTAGGGGAGGAGCATACTGTATGCAGTGTGACCATGCTAATGGTCTTTAGGGGAGGAGCATACTGTATGCAGTGTGACCATGCTAATGGTCTTTATGGGAGGAGCATACTGTATGCAGTGTGACCATACTAATGGTCTTTAGGGGAGGAGCATACTGTATGCAGTGTGACCATGCTAATGGTCTTTATGGGAGGAGCATACTGTATGCAGTGTGACCATGCTAATGGTCTTTAGGGGAGGAGCATACTGTATGCAGTGTGACCATGCTAATGGTCTTTAGGGGAGGAGCATACTGTATACAGTGTGACCATGCTAATGGTCTTTATGGGAGGAGCATACTGTATACAGTGTGACCATGCTAATGGTCTTTAGGGGAGGAGCATACTGTATACAGTGTGACCATGCTAATGGTCTTTATGGGAGGAGCATACTGTATGCAGTGTGACCATGCTAATGGTCTTTATGGGAGAAGCATACTGTATACAGTGTGACCATGCTAATGGTCTTTAGGGGAGGAGCATACTGTATACAGTGTGACAATGCTAATGGTCTTTATGGGAGGAGCATACTGTATACAGTGTGACCATGCTAATGGTCTTTATGGGAGGAGCATACTGTATGCAGTGTGACCATGCTAATGGTCTTTATGGGAGGAGCATACTGTATACAGTGTGACCATGCTAATGGTCTTTAGGGGAGGAGCATACTGTATGCAGTGTGACCATGCTAATGGTCTTTATGGGAGGAGCATACTGTATGCAGTGTGACCATGCTAATGGTCTTTAGGGGAGGAGCATACTGTATACAGTGTGACCATGCTAATGGTCTTTATGGGAGGAGCATACTGTATGCAGTGTGACCATGCTAATGGTCTTTATGGGAGGAGCATACTGTATACAGTGTGACCATGCTAATGGTCTTTAGGGGAGGAGCATACTGTATGCAGTGTGACCATGCTAATGGTCTTTATGGGAGGAGCATACTGTATACAGTGTGACCATGCTAATGGTCTTTATGGGAGGAGCATACTGTATACAGTGTGACCATGCTAATGGTCTTTAGGGGAGGAGCATACTGTATGCAGTGTGACCATGCTAATGGTCTTTATGGGAGGAGCATACTGTATACAGTGTGACCATGCTAATGGTCTTTATGGGAGGAGCATACTGTATGCAGTGTGACCATGCTAATGGTCTTTATGGGAGGAGCATACTGTATACAGTGTGACCATGCTAATGGTCTTTATGGGAGGAGCATACTGTATGCAGTGTGGTCATAAGGGATTAGTGAAGGCCTCGACACATGGAGCCATCACTCATAGGCGAGGACAGCTGAAAGTAAAGGAAGCTTCAACAGAAAATGATTTAACAACGTTAAAGCTGTTTTGAATTATCTTTTTCTTTGTGTGTCGGTGTGTGTATCTGTGTGGCACATGTCATACTATGGTTTCTATGGTACAGTACATCAGCCTTTAAAAAAAACATGATTTTGGATAGAAGCTGGTTGTGTATTTTTTGTGTATTTGAACTTCCTCCATAAAGTTATCTCCATAACATATCCCACGATATAGAGCATATCCCATTCTCATGTGCAAATAATCCCTCTGCGCACAGATTGTTCTTACCGCCGTAATCTCTTGTCTGTTTAATATCAAATGCAATGCTTATAGAATCAGTTGAAATAACAGCGCCGGTGTTTCAAGCAATTAACCTTTTCCACTGTGTAAATGGCTTGAGGGGAAAGAGGGGCCCAGGTGGGAATGAATGTCCGCCTGTGCGCCTCATCCACTCTGGGAGTATACGCAGCACGTTTCAGGGAGGCCCCAGCCGACACAGAAGACGGAGCCTGTGTGCGTGCATGTGTGTGTGTGTGTGTGTGTGTGTGTGTGTGTGTGTAAGGGCAGGAGACGAATGCAAAAGAAATCAGTGTAATCTGCAAAGAAGGGGGTTGAGTTAATATAATGGGGGTGGGGGGGGGGGCAGCAGAGAGGAGGGCAGTGGGGGAGAGTCAGGGACGTAAGACATTCATTTAAACCAAATCAGCCAGGCTTGACATAAACACCCCATTGTTCTTTGATGTGACGGCAGCAGCCACACAGTTGGCAACGCAATAGATCATGCTTCAGACCCCCCATCTCCTCTCTATTGCCTCATGCTGAAGACCGCATAATACTCGTGTCCTCCTTGGCTCTGTCTCTCTCTCTTTCAAACACACACACACAACACACACACACACACAGAACACACACACACACACACACACACACACACACACACACACACACACACACACACACACACACACACACACACACACACACACACACACACACACACACACACACACACACACACACACACACACACACACACACTTTGAGGTTAATATCCACTCCACCTCCATCCCATACCTAGGAGCCTGATACCCAGGGCTTGATAATAGAGCACTGTGTCTGATTCGTGTCTGCAGGAAGGAGCCATGAAATTACCTTCCTATGCATCAGGGGCTATAGCATAAAGCCTCACCTCAATCACCAAGAGAATAAGGCCTATTGTTACAAGCCGGGGCTTTTACGTAAGTAAGCGATCCTACTTAGAAAAAAAGAAGATGATAAGACTTGATATCCTTGAATAGCAAGACTGTCGCCCCGAGTTAGAGCTTTGCAAAAATCCAGGTCAAGCCCCCTCTGTGAGTGCTTGGAGGAAACTCTTGAATGTGTGTGATTATAGAGTGAGTTAACCTCCTAGTGCAGGAGAAGCCCTATCCTTAGGACCAGGGATGTTTAAAAGAGAGCACATTTTCAATTGGTTTCGCTCGGGATTATCTTGCCTTTGTCTTCTCGGAAGCCATGGTTCTAGTTGGGTTAAGGCCATGAAACTTGGCAAGAAGAGCGGAGAAATGGGCAATGCTTGCTTTTCAAATGAAAGGATGCCATGTTGCATTGAAACAGTGGCGTTCGATGACCCCGAGCGCCTCCGGTGAAAAGGGTCATGGGTTTTTTTTTGCTTGGAGGGTCTCTAATGGACAAGTCAAATGGCCAGAGGTCAGCAAGTCATGTTTGTCCTGCCTGCAGCTAATCACAATAGAGCAGGGTGCTGATGGACGGTCGCATGGATAGATAGATAGATAGATAGATAGATGGATGGATGGATGAGTAGACACAGACACAGATCTTATCAGCAAGAATCCGCTTCCGTCAGTCTTCCCCAGGGCAGCTGTGGCTACATCACCCGTAGCTTACCACCACTGGTACGAATGGTGTGAATGAATAATGATTCCTGTGAAGCGCTTTGGGTGTCTAGAAAAGCGCTATATAAATCCAATCATTATTATTATTATTATTATTAATCCACAGGGAAGCAGATGAGATGAGTTTAAGGACAGCAGTGTCTCCCATTTATTGGCTCCACAAAAGAACATTACTGATTAAAAGTTATAATACACTCATCCACAGTATGACTGGGGGCAGCTTGTAGCTCTGTTCATGCAGGCAATGCATAAGTTTCTTAAACCTGCATTATTTCGGATGGCCAGCAGGGGACGACTCCAATAGCTGTAAAAAGAAGTCAGATTGTATGGAAGTCAATGGGAAATGACTCTACTTCTCACTTGATTTATGGTCTCAGTAAACACTTTCATAATGAGTTTATGGTCTCAACCGCTAGTTTCAAGTCTTCTTCAATACAGCATGGTTCATCGTATCTCGCCGATCACAGTGTAAGAATGAGCGGTCGTGGATAAATGCGGCGGCTGCCTGGAATCAATCGTCATTTAAATATCACGCCCCTAAATATTCTTCAGAGGCCTCGCCCCCAGAGTTTACAACATGGAGAGGCAGATTACATCAAAAGAGAAACTTCTCTGACCTTGAAATAGGAACTGTAATGTCGCAAGTCCAATTGAACCAATTAGTTTTATTTGGCAGCCTGAAAAGTGGCATCAAAGGAAGTTGGAAAATGTATGGAGAGAAATCACTGCTGCGGTCAACAGCATTTCCGTGGACAACCGAACTCCAGCTGAGGTTTGAATGTTTAATTTATACATCCGTGATATGTATAGCCTACAGTATAAATATAATAGTAATATAATAGCTTGTCCAGCAGAGTTCCCCCCCCTGATCCAGTCCGAGCCATCTGCCCTAGCAAGCCGATGCAGGCTGCAGCCTCCACCATTCCCTGTGTGTGTATTTGAAGTGGAGATGACTATACGAGGCTCTCTCTCTCGCTGTCATCTTCTCTTCTTCTCTGGTGCCATGGTGGCTTAATTCTGAACAGATTTCCTTTGTTCAAATTTCTCTGTAATCCACAGAGTCTGATTGTTAATTCCTTGTGTCTTATTATGTTTTTACCACCAGTCAATCAAAGGCTACAATTTCAAATTGAAATGTCTGGTTTTTGCTGCTGTGGCGCTGCCGTGCTGCAATGGACCCTCCTGGCCAGGTTCCGATGCTGCTATTTGGCTAAATGTAGGAGTCGTGCAACCCCCGAGTGACCGGGCAGGCTGCCATGTTTAGGAGAGATGGCCTGGCATCACAAATGAAATGACCTGAACCTTCATGGAGTGATAGTTTTAACAATTAATCAATGCGTAATCATTCATGGATGGTGGCTTCAGATGCATGGGTACGTGCGCATAAACTTTAAGGTCTCCTAACAGAGCCAGATCATTGATGAGATTTGATGACTGTCAAAGCTCTTATTTAAATAGGTGACTGAATAAGCATTATAACCTATCACATTGCAAATCGGTTTGCCTACCCATTGCTTTTAATTGTTTGATTGCTTAAAACCATAAAATGGTTGGGGCGTCCGGGTAGTGTAGCGGTAGATTCCCTGCCTACCAACACGAGGGTCGCAGGTTCACAACCCATGTTACCTCCGGCTTGGTCGGCCGTCCATACAGGCACGATTGGCTGTGTCTGCGGGTAAGAAGCCGGATTGAGGGTGTGTCCTGATCGCTGCACTAGCGCCTCCTCTGGTCGGTCGGGGCGCCTGCTCGGGGTGGAAGGGAACTGGTAGGAATAGCGTGATCCTCCCATGTGCGACGTTCTGCTGTTGAAGCTCCCCACTGTCAGGTGAAAAGAAGCGGCTGGCAACTGTGCATGTGTCGGAGGAAGCATGGTGCTAGTCTACGGCTCTCCCCAGATCAGCAGAGGGTGGAGCAGCGACTGGGGCAGCATGGGGAAATTGGCCAAGTACAATTGGTGAGAAAATGGGGGGAAATAAGAAAAAAAACATAAAATGGTTAACCCTGTTAATTAGAAAGAATTTTAAACTATTTGAAAATACCTACAGATGTTGCTCATTTAATTTGCAGTGCTGCTGTAGTACTGCCACAGCGGTAAAAGTGGGGGATTTTGATATTGAAATGTTTTCTTTGTTCTTGACAAAAGCCCCCTGCTTAACAAAAGCCACACAGCTGTTGTGGTGTGGCAGCAGTGCTGCGAGACTATGAGTGCCTTTACCAAATATAATATTTTGCCATAGCCTACATATTTTTAAGTGGTGAATATGTGGCTGGCTGCATAAGATGTCAGTTAGAATATACTGTATGGTGTAATAATAATTCTCAGACTCTGCCAGATTTAATGCTGCACGTATACGCTGACTCAAACTTGCGTACACAAGGTGAGACCTCACCTGAGATTTGATCATAGTCTCCGCTCACGTCCATATTGATAACTGCAGAGGTTTGCGTGGAAATGACCGTACACCCAGTTTTCTGTCATACATTTGTTTGATAAATGAGGGTCACTGTAATCAGCATTTCAGCTTATCAAGGCCAAGGTTTGGTTCAAGAGTCGGCATTTCTCTCATAGATAAGCAACACAAAGACATGACAAGAGGAAAGTGTCGAGAGCTGGACGCAGGAAGAGAGTATAGGGACTCATTCATCATTCCAGTGATATGTGTTACTGCTGTGTGAAATAATAATGTGTCCACTCTGTATTGTGCCCAGCACCAAACAAAAATATAATGAATATTTATTAGTGAGTGATGGAACAAGGTGAAAGTGTGTTTTTCCATCTTTTTACACATATCTCATTTGTGGAGCAGAGTTAATATTATATCCTTAGTGAGGCAGTATGCTATGGAGGACCAGGAGGGTCTTACGCTAATGAATAGAGTGTCCCCTTAATAATTATCCAATCGTACAATTAAAAAGAGTAATTTCAAAAATAATTCACAAATGACGTGTTAATAGATCATTAAAAAGTCGTATTTGGAAAAGGAACTTCAAAAACATCCATTAAACAGTGTATTTCAAAATGGAATTACGAATACATCATTTAAAACATCATTTAATACATCGTTTCCTTATTCCTATTCGAAATAACCATTTGGAATTGTATTTGAAGTCACTATATTAAATCCCCGATTCGAAATAACGATTGGAAATGCCATTTACCCATTGCATGACACTTTTGGCCTTAGCCTAGAAAAACTGTGTAAAACAATGCAAATTAGACATGTACTTTAATTTTAAATTTGACATACCTTGTAGGCCCTGGAGAGTCTTAAGCTAATGAATAGAGTGTTCCTTTAATAATTATCTAATCGTACAATTAAAAAGAGTAATTTCAAAAAGAATTCACAAATGACGTATTAATACATCATTAAAAAGTTGTATTTGGAAATGGAATTACGAATACATCATTTAAAACATCATTTAAACAGTGTATTTCAAAATGGAATTACGAATACATCATTTAAAACATCATTTAATACATCATTTTCTTATTCCTATTCGAAATAACCATTTGGAATTGTATTTGAAGTCACTATTTCAAAACCAATTCAAAAAACCGATTGGAAAACCATTTTGTTTTAACATGACACTTTTTTGCTCTTTGTCCCCAGCCAAACAGTGTCAATCGTGAATCCATGGTCCTAATGCAAATGAGCCATGTAACAGGCTCTCTGATTGGCTAGAGAGGCAGTCCACTGAGCCAGGCTCTTTCGTGCCTCAAAGCTCTCTAGCCAATCAGAGAGCCTGTTACATGGCTCATTTGCATTAGGGGGCTCAATTCACGATTGACACTGTTTGGCTGGGGACAAAGAGCAAAAAGTGTCATGTTAAAACGAAATGGTTTTCCAAACGTTTTTTTTAATTAGTTTTGAAACAGTGACTTCAAATACAATTACAAATGGTTATTTCGAATAGGAATAAGGAAATGATGTATTAAATGATGTTTTAAATGATGTATTCGTAATTCCATTTTGAAATACACTGTTTAAATGATGTTTTAAATGATGTATTCGTAATTCCATTTTGAAATACACTGTTTAATGGATGTTTTTGAAGTTCCTTTTCCAAATACGACTTTTTAATGATGTATTAATACGTCACTCATTTGTGAATTCTTTTTGAAATTACTCATTTTAATTGTACGATTAGATAATTATTAAAGGAACACTCTATTCATTAGCTTAAGACTCTCCAGGGCCTACAAGGTATGTCAAATTTAAAATTAAAGTACATGTCTAATTTGCATTGTTTTACACAGTTTTTCTAGGCTAAGGCCAAAAGTGTCATGCAATGGGTAAATGGCATTTCCAATCGTTATTTCGAATCAGGGATTTAATATAGTGACTTCAAATACAATTCCAAATGGTTATTTCGAATAGGAATAAGGAAACAATGTATTAAATGATGTTTTAAATGATGTATTCGTAATTCCATTTTGAAATACACTGTTTAATGGATGTTTTTGAAGTTCCTTTTCCAAATACGACTTTTTAATGATGTATTAATACGTCATTTGTGAATCCATTTTGAAATTACTCTTTTTAATTGTATGATTGGATAATTATTAAGGGGACACTCTATTCATTAGCGTAAGACTCTCCTGGTCCTCCATAGAATCCCTGCATCAAGACTAGCTCTGATTCTGGGAGAGCAATTAGACCAGAGAGGATTGGGATGATTTTTTGAAAAGATGAAATTCATTAACAGGGACAAGCCACCATTTATCTAATTTAAAGGAAGAGGATGAATGAACCAAGAAGTTAATTCAGGCCCTCAGAACAGAAACTATTCTTGTCTCTTAGTTCTCTGGTCTCTAACTTTGGGAGAGAGTTTCTTTTCGAAACTATGCCATATCAGTTATTACTGAATAGTTCTAATTAAAGCATAAACATTTGTCTTACTGGATTTAATATATGATAATTTTACTTTAATCTCAATCTTGTTCAAAGGGAAATTAAAATTAGTTCACAGAATTGTGCTGACAGAATCCTATGAGCAAGCGTCATATTGATACTGTATGAAGGATGCTACTGTAGAATTAGTATCATTTTTCCAATTCATAGATGCAGAAATAACAAGACCATTGTGTAGGGCATTATGAGATTTTGGCATAGCCTTGCATAATGAAGAAGTGGAGCCCAGCAATAAAATGTACTGCATTGTTTCCATAAATTATTGACATTTTTATTACTAACATCATCATATTAGCAAAAGCAACAGTGGTTTCAGCATTTTATTTGCTGCCTCAATTAGATCATAGATAATCAAGATGTGAAAGATGCTATTTATCCTCTGTGGTGAGAAAAGCAAGTACCACCCAAAAGGGTATTTACCATGGACACAGCCAGAGAGAGAGGTTTTGATCAGCACCACTTTGTAGCGTGGCCCAGATTTCCCTCTTTTAAGCAAACGCTAGCAGGGAGAGAGAGGCTCAGACAAATGTTTACTTAATTACCAGAGCGAGAACAGCCATCGCATCAATGGCTGCCGTCGGTCAATGCCTTCAGCTGGGTTGATGAGTTCGACTGGGCATGGGATCGATCGGGGACTTCCATTAACGCTGAGTGACGGGCACCCGAGACGGGTCGATCCAGAACCGGGACTGACATTGACCCAGTTCCCTCCTGCATGAGTTCTGCGTCTACCCAACTCCATCACCAATGTCATCAATAGTCAAAGCCCCTGCAGGTGGGGCGTGCAGGGATCAATCAGAGTGGGAGGACTTGGGGGAAGGGGTGGGAGGCGGGGCATGTGCACGGATTGGACCTCATCCAAATGCTGCGCTGCCTCCGTATCAACTCTCCATTATGACTGAATTAGGGCTCTGCAGGTTCCCACTCAAACATTTCGCCTCATTAGTTATGTGGTTGTTCTTGATTTAAGAGAAAACATGCTTCGCTTTTGTGTCGCACAAAAGTGGAAATGAAGTGTGGAGTGGAAGTGCTTGTTGCTTCGTAAGTGAAAGCTACTCCAACTCCTTCCTGGGTCAGACCACACCTACAGTGCCAATCTCCTGCCTGCATTTCCCTCTGTCTCCCCCTCCTCTCTATTTGTCTACAGGTCTTGCTCACCCTGTCTGTCTAGCTTCCCTTCAGTTTTCTGTGTATATCTGTTTTACCCACTCTGTCTTAACTCATTCACCGCCAGTTTAGGACTGCCAATATTTAGCACAGGCCAAAGATTTTCATAATTGTTGGTCATCTTTCAAGACCCACAGTAAATTATCTATTAGCACCAGAGTGATTTGCAATACCTCAAAATGAAGATGTACGTCTCTGGGTTCACCAGGAAAAAAAAAGTGAGCTTTTAGCATGTTCTGTACTCTACTTATAGCCATTTATATACACCCTGTTTTCCCCCAAAATGTCTCTCTGAGAAAAGAAATTGCAGAAAATGGCTTTCATGTATTTATGCACACAATCTCATGCAGAACTCGCTCTCAATTCTTTTATTTTGAACTGTATTGACATCAGACATGTAAATATTATTCGTTAGGACACAAATTACAAAATAAATAAATATATATATATATATATATATACACATGAAGTGCTTTTTTTTTACATTCAACAATACAGTTTACTCGGTGTGAGTGTGCAGACAGACAGACAGACAGACAGACAGACAGACACACCGACAGACAGACAGACAGACAGACAGACAGACAGACACACACACACACACACACACACACACACACACACACACACACACACACACACACACACACACACACGATCCCCCTTTTAGATTTCTAACCCCACATAGGATAAGCAATAACCACGCCCTGTGGCGCTGGGATTGGCCAGGAGCAACACTGGAGGGCACGCAGCCCAGCGATTACATGAACCAACTGAATAGCTCTTGAGAAAGGACAGCGGGCTGCTCTGACTCCCGCTTCTGCCTTGTGCCTTGCTGTTGTGTGTTTATTTTGCACCCGTCCTCGTCCATGTCTCCGACTCCCTGTCATATCCCCTGCTATCTGATCGTTCCCGTTTTCCCCTCGGCTATTCAACACGTCCTCACCGCCCTCGCAAACTGATCGATCATTTCCTCATTCCTCCGATGATCAAACACATCTCTTGATTACTTTCTCCCGGCTGGCACAGAGGAAGGCGACTCCAGCTCGTGCAGCGCGCCGAGGCGCGTTTCAATGGCGTTTCTCCTGTCTGCACAAGGAAGCGTTACCAGTTTTCTGCTTTTCCTCCTGCTCAATTTCAAAACAACAGCTGCGGTATGTGTTTGTTCACGTGTTGTCTTAGATGATAGGGACCTGATACCATGTGACAGGCTGGGGAAGTGTTTAAACTACGCCCTGCAGTAATAAAAACAAAAACACGTCAAACACGTCATTGGCGGGGAGGGCTATTTCTGATAACACGTCAAAGACGTCATTGGCGGTGAATGAGTTAACTAGGCACTCCTACTCTGTCTGCCTGTCAATGTATGCCTTGGTTTACTGTCTCATGCAATTTCTAGTTCACACACAATTCACAAACACTCAAATGTGACAATCTGTGCAGTTTACCTTCTCTCTCTCTCTCGCTCTCTCTCTCTCTCTGTCTCTGTCTCTCTCTCAGCAGCCCCCTCCCCCTTCATTTCCCAGGGGAGTCACTCCAACAGACAGGACCAATTTTCTGCTAATTGGGCCTCAGGAAATTGCTCCTCGTTTTAATTTACTGTCGGACAGGCATGAAGACATGTGATCCACCGCTGCTTTCCTCTCTCCCTCACTGCCTTTTTTTCCACAGTGAGTGCAGGTGTGATGTGAGTTACACTACACCTTCTCCCTCTCCCTCTCTCTCTCTGCCTCTCTCTATCTCTCCCTCTATCTCTCTCTTTCTCTCCCTCTCTCTCTTTATATCTCTCCCTCCCTCTCTGTCTCTCTCTCTCTCACTCTCTCCCTATCTCTCTCCATCTCCCTCTCTGCCTATCTCTCTCTTTCCCTCTCCCTATCTCTCCCTCTATCTCTCTCTTTCTCTCCCTCTCTCTCTCTCTCTCTCTCTCTCTCCCTCTATCTATCTCTCTGTCTCTCTCTCTCCCTCTTTCTCTTTCTATCTATCTCTCCCTCTCTCTCTATCTCTCTTTCTCTCCCTCTCTTTCTATCTCTCCCTGGCCTGGTTGAAAGGTCAGCCCACCGTGACACACAGATGCTGCAAATGCGACACAGTCCAAGGTTGTAGGTCAGAAACACACACAGTGCGGGACGTGACTGAAATGTATTTCAAGGTTTCTACGAGAAAAGTGAGCTTGAACAGACAGGTCACGGTGTAATGGATGTGATCTGTGGCAGAGCAGGATCGTCCCCAAGGGACGAGGGACAGGTCTTTTCAGAAACACCAACTGTCACAATATTATCCGAACACCCGGGGAACGCGGTCCACACTATCCAAACAGGAACTGTATTTGTTGGAGAGTGTGTGTTAACCTTTGCTATCTGGCTATCACAGGCTGCACTGTGAGATCATCAGGATCGAATGACCATATTCCACAGATGTTGCATCGCCTAGAGGTTTGTCTAGATAAGATTAATGACCATAAAGTGACAAAACTAACATGATAACTGTAACATTAGTTACAAGGATTACTCTGTTAGCAATTAGTGACCAACTATCAGGGGAAATCTACACCACACTCAGATGTCTAAACAAGGATAGTGAAGGAAGGGAGATAGGAGTTCTCCATGGAGGAAAACGCTCATTACAGGATTACAGGATTATATCTGCATTAAAACCTCCTCTAGCCAGAGCAAAAGAAAAAGATCATCACAAAACATAAAAATTACGTATTTACTTAAAGTATCTTAGGACTTTTAACTCATTCCACACCATTAAGATACACCGCTTCACCGCCATTGACGTGATATCACGTCAATCTGTGTTTTCACCGGCATGTGATAGATGGCGCTCTTGGCCACCTTATGAAGTGCTCCTATAAAGTTGCACAGAAGAAACGGGTATTGTTTGTCCCACAAAACCAGCAAGCGTTCTCTGCAACAATCTCCATAGAAGCTCCATAAAACACATCCAGCCTGTTGCCTCTAAGCGCTGCAACGAGCTTTTCCCCGACGCGTTGTCACACGGGCTCGTGAGTGACAGTCACTCAAAGCTGAAGGTTTTTTTTCTGGTAAACGTACACACATCACTTCTCCTTTCAAGTAGATTAGTAATCCAGTTTGTGAGTGACCTCCACACATCGAGCACCAGGAGCACCCGCCCCCAAAAAGGCATTTTTCTCAGCTTTCAGTGCGGAGCGACGGGCGTTTTCGGTGATACTGTAACTAAAGAATGGAAGAAGGCAGCAACCCTGGCACTGGCTGGCGACTTTTGCTTTGAAACTCCGGTGGGGAATGAGTTAAAGTAATGTTATTTTAGATACTTCTGCCATTGCAACAAAAGATATGTTCTTACACAAAACATTCACCTATTTATTTTACCAAAGGAAAAAGTCAGCCTTTCCATTGAGATAATTCATGCCCATTTCAAGTGCTTGTGAAGCAGCGAACAACCCGAGGTGTCTCCAGAAGTCAAGGAGAAATGCCTCCACTCTAAAGAGCAGCTAATGGAAAATTCCTCCCTGCACTCCCCCCCCCTTTATCTAGCTCACGTTTCTCATTTTCTCTATCAGTATCTATCTTTGTCAGACACCAGTTTATTATTACAACACAACTGGGGAAAATCATGTGGCAGGGATGTCAGAAAAAATATTTATTTGGAAAATGTGAGGCTTACCACCACATCTCTGACAATTTATAAGCTCATCGCGAGAATAACAGCTTTTTAGATGGATTTTAGCGGTTTGATTTTGCTCACAATGTAATTATAGTATACGCAACCTTTTGAAATTATTCTCTCCTCCACAAATCTATCTTGGTGTGGCCATATGCCATGGCACTGATAGTCATGCAATAGATTTTCAAGTTTATTGCACAATTTATGGCATCAGCCTAAGCTCATGAAGTATAGGGTAGAAGCTATTGGGGCACGAGTCATTTTTCTGGTCATATAAGAGGTACTCAAATGTGAAGAGGCAAGCATTGATACATGTATATGCAGGATAACGAAAATGCATCTGTGTTCAACACAATACATACCTCTTCCCCCCACACAGACACAGCCACCACCTCTTCATAGACACACACACACACACACACACACACACACACACACACACACACACACACACACACACACACACACACACACACACACACACACACACACACACACACACACACACACACACACACACACACACACACAGACACACACACACACACACAGGGGCGGACTGGGACCATAATTCAGGCCGGGCATTAGATACCATGCAGGCCAGGCCAACACACGCGGACACACATGAAAAATTTGGGCCGTTTGAAGCAAGATTTGGTGAATATAATGCTAACGTGATGTTACATGTTACCTATTTGTTCACTAATATAATTCAACATTGCCTAGATAACTGCAAGTATAATATGAAGACATAAAAACAAAAACATGCCTCTGTACAAAAGCTTCACAGCAAACTTAATTTAAGGAAGAGTGCAGTCTCCTGTCTTGTCTCGTCTGAGGTTAAATGAAAATACAAAAATAATAAAATCAAACTGCTTAATCTCCACTTTAAACTGTATTGTGCAGTCCTACTGATAATCCCATAGCACATTAATGTTAAAGCAATAAGCTTATAGCCTACTACATGTTTCACTTTATGCTCTGAAATTGTAGCCTACCTGAAGGTTCCTGGTTCTGATAAGTTCAACACCACCTCCAGCTCTGCAGGAGCACCTGCTGCAGTGCTAGTGCTCCTAGTGGCCTCTTCCAAATTGTTGCATAAAATCCACAAGGCCTGCAAAAAAATAAAATAATTGCAGGCCAGGCCAGGCCACCAGGCATCAGCCCGACGTGCCCGATTATGCAGTCCGCGCCTGCACACACACACACACACACACACACACACACACACACACACACACACACACACACACAGACACGTGTTGCAGGATGACTTGCTCCGACCTTGGCTGACATTAACACACACACATCCAGCCCCGAGGGCCCGCTCTGACCCTCACACAGGGTTCATCTGCATCAAACCAATCAATAGGCATGCGTGTTTTAGCACAGAATCCTTCCATCCCTCCCTGTCTGTCAATACAGACATTTTGGCCAAGCCAAACATCCATCAGTCAACTTGACATGTTTTTGAGCCAAGCGCCGCCATCCATCCATGTTAGACTTTTGCTAATCTAACGACCGTATATGAATCGATAAGTCATGTTTTCAAACATTCCCCGCTGTCGATATGCAAAGACGCGCTCTCGAACAGCAGCGATGACCTCCGCTCAAGGACCTCAAACACAATCACAACAGAGATCTACTCTTCTATAGATAGATGGCCTTCCTGTTATTGATACACAACGCAGCCGGCCGCTGTATACAAGCAGGAAATGAGCTTTCGTCTGATTTCTAATAGTGTGTATTGATCCTGACCTCACAGGGACTGCTGTAGTGTAGTGTTCTGCAGTGTTTGGTAAGCTACTTCAGTCTCCTTGCAAACACACTAAGAGGGCTGTTTGAGTGACCCGTGTGTGTGTGTGTGTGTGTGTGTGTGTGTGTGTGTGTGTGTGTGTGTGTGTGTGTGTGTGTGTGTGTGTGTGTGTGAGAGTGTGTTAAGGGGATAAAAGGCCATCGGGGACAGGAGGGAAGGGGAAAGGGAAAAGGAACTGGAATGGCAACTCTGGAAGACACACGCAACAACACGCACACATACAAACACACAAACATGCACTTCTCCCTCTTTCTCACATGCACACACACACACACACACACACATACACGCGCGCGCGCACGCACGCACACACACACACACACACACACACACACACACACAGCCTCATTACATCCACTCCAATGCCTGACGGCTGGTTGACAACTTAGCACCTTCAACTTTCACACTTTGAAAACTTCCTAACTGCTCAGCCTCCGTACACAACGGAGCTCATTCACTTCAACCCTCAGTGGACGGAGAGGAAACAAATAACCCTGTCTTTCACAAATCCACAAAAAAAGCCCACAACAGCTTATCAGCGCGAACTCCTGACTTTCCACTCGCACTTTAATTGCTCACATACTGCCCAAAAACACACCCTCGAAGATCCGCCTCAATGAAAGCCAGCAACTTTCTCCCCAAAGCGGCACGGGGTTCTTTTGTGCTTAAAATCTCCATCAATCATGCAGATAGGTATGTGTCCCTGGAGGCGACCCCAGCGCTCTCTAGCCGCTGTAATAAAGTGGACCTATCAGTCTGTCTGTGTGGCCTCCTAATGCTTTACGCACTCTGTAAACCCCCCGCTGCTCCTCTGCACTCTGCAATAACACTGCCGCTGAAAACTGCTCTTTACAAACAGCGGGACGCAAATTCAGGGGCTAGGGTGGTAAAACATACTGCTGTTTTTCAAACGATAATGGCCAATAATGACAACTGTGAATATTGTGCACGATGAAAAGACAATCAAGAAATGAGATCTTAACATCTCATTTCATCATCCCATCAGTAAACAATTATACATTTTGTGATGGCGGGCCTTTTCAACGATGAAGATGACTGCCCCAGTGTTTCACTTGGTTGTGTTTCTCTGTTCATGTTGTTTTTCCTTCAGAGGGTTATTGACTTGGAGGACAATGGTCAAACACACGGGTATTGTGCCACCATAGGAACATAAACACACAGGTATTGTGCCACCATAGGAACATAAAACACACAGGTATTGTGCCACCATAGGAACATAAAACACATGGGTATTGTGCCACCATAGGAACATAAACGCACAGGTATTGTGCCACCATAGGAACATAAAACACATGGGTATTGTGCCACCATAGGAACATAAAACACACAGGTATTGTGCCACCATAGGAACATAAACGCACAGGTATTGTGCCACCATAGGAACATAAAACACATGGGTATTGTGCCACCATAGGAACATAAACACACAGGTATTGTGCCACCATAGGAACATAAAACACACAGGTATTGTGCCACCATAGGAACATAAAACACACGGGTATTGTGCCACCATAGGAACATAAAACACACAGGTATTGTGCCACCATAGGAACATAAAACACACAGGTATTGTGCCACCATAGGAACATAAAACACATGGGTATTGTGCCACCATAGGAACATAAACACACAGGTATTGTGCCACCATAGGAACATAAAACACACAGGTATTGTGCCACCATAGGAACATAAAACACACAGGTATTGTGCCACCATAGGAACATAAAACACACGAGTATTGTGCCACCATAGGAACATAAAACACACAGGTATTGTGCCACCATAGGAACATAAAACACACGGGTATTGTGCCACCATAGGAACATAAAACACACGGGTATTGTGCCACCATAGGAACATAAAACACACGAGTATTGTGCCACCATAGGAACATAAAACACACAGGTATTGTGCCACCATAGGAACATAAAACACACAGGTATTGTGCCACCATAGGAACATAAAACACACGGGTATTGTGCCACCATAGGAACATAAAACACACGGGTATTGTGCCACCATAGGAACATAAAACACACGGGTATTGTGCCACCATAGGAACATAAAACAATGTACTGCACTGCGGTCACCACAGAAACACTGGGGCTGAGGCTGCAGCAACAAAAGAACAAGGACACTTATCAAGGATGCAGCAGCACTGCAATGGCGACTGGGATCTCTTTTTTTCTCCACCAAAACTGTGGTCTCAGCAAGCAATGAGCTGTTCTATTCCAGCTATTAGTGATACAGTTTCCCCATTCATCCCGGGTGTCTGCTCTACAGAGATGCATCTACTGTATCTTTCCAGTGTTCTGCGAGTGAGCCAAAGGTTAAATCTTGGCAAACAACGGAATTATTTGAATTATGCGGTTACCGTGGTTACCGCCACCCCAAAAGCCATAAGTGATGGGACAGGCCTTAAGTAAATCATAGCTTGCACTTTCAAGAGAGCACCTGAACACAGTGCTTGAAGGATGGGTGAGTTTAATGGTGTGACAGGTCATCTGTGCGGTGTTCAAACACCCTGAGGGCAAAGAGAGTGAGAACAGCCTTTCAAAGGCCTCCTACAGTATGTAGAGCATACTCCACCTGGGTGGTGTATAGTCAAGATCAGTGGGGAGGAATGTTATGGATTTATGTATGTCAAGTATCACCTGTCAAAAAGGGGGGATGATATACAGACATAATCCATAATGAAGAAGCCAGGGCTTGTAAATGAGGTTTTCAAAGTTGAGTTGAAGGGTTATGACTCTCTTTTCCTTCTTTGCTTGTGTTTCTGGAGGTGCGATCTTCCTGTAAACCCCTCTGATCCTATGAGTTTTTTTCCCCATAGACCGTATAAAAATAGCCACCGTGAAGTCACCCATTGGTTTATGGACTCCTGTTTTGAAACCTCGAGTTTGATACTTTGACCGTCGCTATCTTGGTTATTTGGAGCCAGAAGCAGCTCGCAAGAGACCAGGGGCCGGTTGCACCAACTGGTCTTACACTGGTCTTAAGCTAAGTTGGTCGTAACTTTACGACCTAACAGCTACGCCGGTTGCACCAAGACGGCTTAAGCCTTATTTTCACTACGACCAGGCGTAACTCCTACGCCTGGTCAGGAGGAGGCGTAGCGCCTGCCTGTAACAGAGATCTCCGCGGAGACCTTTTTGACCGTCATCGTTGTAACACCGCCAGTTCGCCGTCTTTGAAAGCACAACGTTAGATTATAACTAACTAGTTGTGTGGCTTAGCCTTCCAAAATGTTGCCGTTAATTTTTTAGAATGTAATACATAGAATTGGGAACGTTACATTCAATTTCATTCAGACTGTCTTTCTGGCTCAATCGCCGCCATTTTTCCCCCGGAGCGAGGGAGGGTGAGAGGAGGGAGGGTGTTTTACAGTAGTGGCACAGTGCTCCAAGCAGGTCGCGAGGCACATTTTTTGCAACATCATCCAATCAGAGGGCATTCCCTGGCAATTCACATGGACGCGCATTGCTACGACCAGCATAGTTAAGACCAGACGTAAGCCGTGTTGGTGCAACAGGCGTAAATCCATGGTCTTAACTAAGACCGACGTAGGAGTTACGACCAGGCATAGTTAAGACCAGTTGGTGCAAACGGCCCCAGGGGTTTTGTACAGAGCCGCAGCGCTCCCTGCTATTGGTCCATGATTGGCGAGCTGTGCGATCACTGAACGGTCGCCTGTTCAAATACGCACCAAAACATATTCTGCTTTATCTATCTATATCTATATATGTATTTCTATATATGTATTTTTACTTGAAATGTGAGCCCTAATTTACAAAATTAACCTCATGCTGTATTGAAGAAGACTTGAAACTAGCGATTGAGACATAAACTCATTTGGGACGTTTTTTGACTTCCAGACCATTGGACTTCTTTTTGCAGCCACTGGAGTCGCCCTCTGCTGGCCATTAGAAAGAATGCGGGGTTAACACACTTCCATATTGGCTTAGTTTTTCAGGATCGGAGGTTGCCCCTTGTTTTTTCCTTCAGTTCACCTGCACAATCTGTTACTTCCTAGCTCATTATTTTGTATGTGGGTTGCCATTTCCATCCTAAACGTTCTCTGTCCCTTATAGTCCATGGGCCAAGGCTGAAATTTTGACATATCGGTACCACCTGAGGTGACCGCACGATTTTGTTATTTTTGTCTTCCTACATGTCTCTAGTTTATATTTTGGTATGATAACCCTTCCGATTTGGTAGCTTAAGGATAGTTATCACTCTGTAAACAAACCTACCCCAAAAAAATGACAAAACCCTGATTTCATCATATCTCCTGAACTACACATGATAACGCAGAAAATGTGATGTCTACCCCTATGTTTTCATGGTCAGGGATTACAATGACACCCTATACAACATCATAAACTGTTCACATGAATAGTTAATGGTGAATTCAGTGGTGTTTTGAGAAGGATACAATGCAATTAGTCCATGGGCCAATGGTGAAATCGGTACCACCTAAGGGGACCGCGCAATTTTTGTATTTTTGTCTTCCTATATGTCTCTAGTTTATATTTTGGTATGATAACCCTGCCAATCTGGTAGCTTATTGATACTTATCACTCTGTAAAAAACCTTCTCCCATATAAATGACAAAACCCTGATTTCTGTGTATTAGTCCAGATGATAATATGAAAATCATGTTCACTTTTTCATAAAAGCATGAAACTTGGTAGTGGGGCCCCGTAAATCATCAGAAATTAAGCCATCACAAAAATGCCTCGTGGTGGCCATGTTAATTCCACCATAAGTGAATTATGTAGTTTGCATCATATCTCCTGAACCACACATGATAACACAGAAAAGGTGATGTCTATCCCTATGTTTTCATGGTCAAGGATTACAATGATACCATATAGAACATCATAAACTGTTAAAGTAACTAATCAATGGTGAATTTAATGACGTGAGAAGGAAATCACAGTTTCTGATAACTGATGCTATAACCTCAATTCCATGACCACTCTCTGGCTAACATTTTTTGATGAGTAATTTTACGGTGTCCACCCGCTATGCCGACCACTCGCAATGCCGACCTTAGGTTTAGGCGTGGGGGGTGGGAGAGGTTAGGTTTTGGGTTAGGGTCTGGGGGAGGTTAGGTTTAGGCGTGGGGGTGGGAGAGGTTAGGTTTTGGGTTAGGGTCTGGGGGAGGTTAGGTTTAGGCATGGGGGCTGGGAGAGGGGAGGTCGGAACAGTGAGAGGTCGGAACAGCGACATGGAACCAATTTTACTTCTATGGGCCTTTTGTTAAAATAGCCCCCAGGCCCCTCCCAAACATCCTGCAACTTTCTGCCAGACGGCCAAATACAAGATGGCCACTGGTACAATCTTGAAAAATTTACTTTTGAACCAGAGCACCTAGAATAATGTATGAAGACACTTTTCGGTGTAAGTCAACCACAAAGAATCTGATTCTGACATCAGTTTTACATTCTGACATAATTTTGACCCAGAATTCCAAGATGGCTGCCATCCAGTAGCGTGAAAACTTAACTTTTGAATGGCAACATATACGTATGTGGTGTTTGGGGTTTGCCATTTTTAGAGTAAGGACGGAGATTAACAATGGTGAATTATAGCTATTTTAATTGCAAATCCATGCCTACCAAACATGGTTTAGTAATGACAATTATTGTGTTTTGAGGGTAATTTCATAATTATGTTAGTCTCGCTGGCCAGCCTCCCCTCCCTACCGGGAGAGGAGTCTGGCGCCACGGAAACAGGCAACTGGGATAAGCCCTCCCCTGCTCTACAGCTGCTCCCCATTGGAGTGACTGTTTCAGTGGCTGCCGGATGTCTGCTCCCGGCTTATTACAAACTCTGTCATTGGCTCCGACCACGCCAATCAGAGCAGCTTCCGCTCCCTCCTCCCTGTGTGTCGCTGTAAATAGTGCCCTGCCGCCTCAGTGAAAACAACAATGCTAACTAGCTAGCAAGTTAACGGCAGAAACCTACACGCTAGCTCGTTGCTACACGCTGAAAAGGGCAAGTTGGATTGTTGGAAACTATTTTGGATTATGGAGACCTGCGTGGGAGGGGAGGCAGGCCAGCGAGACTATGGGATAGGTGAAGGTGAATAGCCTATGTCCATTGTCCAACAAGTTTTCTAAATTAATTTCCCTCTTTGCGATGTGATAAAAGTTTCTCAGTGAGTTATAGTTGATTGCCTCACTGAATGATCTGCTAATATCCAATTTTAGCAGCAGAATTTGATGTCCTGGCGTGGCACGTCCGTGTGTAATGACATATCCAAAAGGAATTTTACTCTGCGCTGCGCTGCACAGCATACATGTAGAGATTATGGTGCGCTCAAGCGCAGCGGGGTATTTAGCGCGTAAGAGGTGCTTTTTTTTGCGTGTAAGAGGTGCTGCCCCGTATTCTGCGCATAAACGCCTGATTGTGGCACGCCTATGTCCAGTAAAAATTATAACAGGCATGCGCTTGTGCACACCCCCAATTTGCATTGCGCGCGGCGTACCACTTTTGCGAAGATAGGGCCCCCGGGACTTGCAAGAATCTGGTCAACTTCTCCTCTCCTGCAGCATGGGCTGATTTTAAGTCTGCAATGAGTTCATCAGAGGCAGGCAGACTGTAGGGTGCGGAGGGTTGGGGAGGCCAGGTCAAATGGGAAGGAGTTGAACTCATGCATGCAGGCATGGCTCAAAATGGATGCGAAAAGGTGCAAACACACCAGACGCTGAAGTGACGAAGCATCTGGAAGCGCAGCCAGTTTCATTTTGGCGCACTTGTTAGCACATTAGACCGTTCAGTCAGACCAGCCGTGATGCGGCCGGCTCGCCCCATGCAGAGATTGTTTCGGCGTCTGATCTATTTTTGTGTGAGACCCGCGAGTGATTGTGTGAAGCCAGATAGGAAGTCAGTACAAGTTGTCACCGGCGCGGAGCAAAGCAATGCGTCTGGTGTGAATGGCCAGGGTCCTGCTTGAGCTGAATTTACACACAGCGGCACTTTGTCGAATCTGTCTATCTCAAATGCCTGTGCCACTGTGAAACAACATCAACAATGCTAGCTCATTGCTACATGCTGAAAACGGTTGGATCGGGATTGTGCAATAAAGCAGGCCTGCTTGATACTTTTGGTGGATAGTTGTAAAGGTGAACGGAGCCTTTTTCCCCTATACCAGGGTGGAGGTATTAGCAGCCAGACTCTGCCATTATAGGGAGGGTGTCTGGCAAGCGAGACTACCCGGGGAGGAACTCAAGGTAGGAGCTGCTGAGATGGAGTGGAGCGCTCCAAGGCAGTGATTGACCTGGTTGTGGTCAACTTGTAAACCTCCACGAGTTGCTGGAACATTGTGTTTTTGATGAATGTGTGGCCTTATTCAACTCCAACATCACATACAGGAAGACGCAGAAGAGCAAGCGCATCTAGGAGCTCTATCTCCAATCTGTAGGGCTGCAAGAACCCTACATCACTCTCGTTGACATGGGCATGATCTAGAGGATGGCAACTCCATCAGCAAGAGATCGGCAGACACAAGATGGCACCCCATACAAGTGGTCGGACTATGTCCACAAGGTGTCATCCATCATCCTTGCCCGCCATGGTGATGTTGTTGTTGACATATCATCTGTGTGATATGACACAGCATACGTGGCTAAAGATTATGAGCAGAATCTGATGATTCAGAATCTATAGCTACAGCTAATAAAAAGAGCTTATTTTAGTTATCTTGTCATACATTCATTAAATATTTTAATGCAAGAAATCCTGGGGGTAGTTGGTACAGCAGTACCAAGGTAAAATGGGTGTTGACATTAACATCTTTTCAGTGAACATAATTCTGAAATGATTCCCAAAACATCCACCATTGTTAATCTCCTTCCTTGTGGTAAACCCCAAACGCACAGTATACCTTCCCATTCAAAAGTTACATTTCCACAATACTGGATGGCAGCCATCTTGGAATTCTGGGTCAAAACTATGCCATAATGTCAAACTGATGTCAGAATCGGATTCCTCGTGGTTGACTTACACCGAAAAGTGTCTTCATACATTATTCTATGTGCTCTGGGTCAAAAGTCAATTTTTTAACATGGCGCCAGTGGCCATCTTGGATTTGGCCATCTGGCAAGGAACATCCCAGGATCTTTAGGAGGGACCTGGGCGCTATTTTAACAAAAGGTCTATATAAGTCAAATCACTCATCAAAACATCTTAGCCAGAGAATGGTCATGGCTTTGAAGTTATAGCATCGGTTATCAGATACTGTCATTTCCGTCTCACAACGTCATCAAATTCACCGTTGTTGATTAGTCACTTTAACAGTTTATGATGTTCTATATGGTATCATTGTAATCCTTGACCATGAAAACATTGGGATAGACATCTCCTTTTCAGTGTTAGCATGTGTGGTTCAGGAGCTATATGATGCAAACTACATAATTTGCTTATGGCAGAATTAAAATGGCCGCCACAAGGCATTTTTGCGATGGCTCAATTTCTGAAACTGTACAGGGCCCCAAACTATAAGCGTACCAAGTTTCATGCTTTTACGAAAAAGGGAACATCATTTTCACATATCATCTGGACTAATACACAGAAATCAGGGTTTTGTCATTTATATGGGGGTAGGTTTGTTTACAGAGTGATAACTATCCTTAAGCTACCAAATCGGCAGGGTTATCATACCAAAATATAAACTAGAGACATGTAGGAAGACAAAAATAACAAAATCGTGCGGTCACCTCAGGTGGTACCGATTTTTGCCTTGGCCCATGGACTATTAAGGTTAGAGGGGAAACTGTGATTAGGCTGGAGGTGCTGCGGTAAGCCATTATCCCCACCGTCCCCCGGGCCTCTCCAGTCCAGGCAGGGAGCGCGCTTCAATCCCCAAACCCACCCCGGAGCAGCTATTTCAGGTCATCTCTTGAAGGACTTTCCCCCTTTCCTCTAGCATGATCAACTGCAACCTCTTCTCAGGTCACCGGCGACAGCTCGTCATCAGCCTTACCTGAGACACACCAGCCCCACCTCAGTGCCTATCACCTGTCAATATATGACCCAGGTAATGCACTTAGACTGTCTGTGGCCGCTTCAGGGTGTTTCTCCGTTTAAGTATCCACAATGAAAACGCCTTAAAATATCATTGAGTCCCCCTGGGGCTGGGTGGACCCGGTGACCTTTGACCTAAAGGTCAGGTGACTAATTAGTCAACACTTCTGCGGCGTTCTGGAATGTTCCGCGCTGGGGGCGGGAAAACATAAGTGCGACCTGTCCTCCTCTGTAAGCACTTTGAGGAAGATACATGTTTTCATAAACAGGTGATTATTCTTATTCTTATTATGTGTGTACAGTCAAAGTGTGACAGCGCTCCTGTGTGTACAACAATACAGCGCTGGAACCCAGTGTGAGATCTAGCAGATTGGAGAAAAGAAAGAGGAGATGGTTTAGCGCAGACTGGGGAGGGAGAGAGAGAGCTCTGGTTATGCTGATAGTGCATCACCAACAGCCTCCGTATGTGTTAGGGCGCGTGTACATTTTCCTGCCTTAGTTTGCTACATGTATTTATTTGCTGCCCCCCCCCTCCTTCAGAGAGCTGGTCCTAGTTGGTAAAGGGGCATTATAATTTAATGCTGCGTTAAGATGAAGGGTATGAGCACAGTTCTAATGACATATTATGGTCTGTGTCCTACAGCGTTTTATTGGCTTTCCAAGGGCGTAATAACAGTCAACGGCCATGCATTACATTTCAGAACATGGCCTCCATTAGGTCAGATAGGATCTTTCATCTCCCACGTTCCCGCTTGTAGCCAATAGAGGAACCTATGTCATTGTCAAAGCGCCCGACCCATCGTACAGGAATCAACGACAGGCCACCTTGACACAGAATTCAAAATGATTGATGGTAATTGCCTTTTGTGAAAGACATGCTCATGGAAGAATTCTTTATTTTCCTTCCTACCTTTCAAAAAGCACAAGTGAAATGTTTCACCTCAGCTGTGTGGGGAAATGTGGGGCACCATATGAAAGTCATGACACATTGTGCTCTGAACTTAATGGCTTAATTATTCTGATGACATGGTGCGATTCATTGGCCTAGTTGGACTCAGTGGCTGTGGTAGAGCGGGCCAGATTTAGATGGGATAAAAAGGCTATTGTGTGTGTAAGGATGAACGGGGAAAATATATAAGGAAAGGCATTTGAAACTGAAACCAGATGTGTCTGTGTGTGTGTGTGTGTGTGTGTGTGTGTGTGTGTGTGTGTGTGTGTGTGTGTGTGTGTGTGCGTGTGTGCGTGCGTGCGTGCGTGCGTGCGTGTGTGTGTGCGCGTGCGTGCGTATGTGTGTGTGTGTGTGTGTGTGTGCGCGTGTGTGTGAGCATGTGTGCATGAGCAAATGCTGTGCTTGTTTCAAGACTGCTGGCCATTGCTTGGCCAGTGAATTTTTAAAAGAGAGTGCGGTTTTAAAAGAAGTATGTTTGGTACAATTAAAGGAGAAAATAAAATGGGTAACACGGTAGGGCAAGAAACATTGTTTGAAGATTTTATATGATTTAGCTTTATTCCTTTTGCTCCTTCCCTAACAACAGGGAAAAGGAGAAGGATGATAAGAATAGAATACATACCAAAAATGTTTTGTTGACACAGCAATGAAAACCTTATTGGGATGTCAAAATCTGACATCCTGAATTCACATCACTGTAATAAAGGATGGGCCCCGAATCTCATTCCATGGATGACCTGCATGCAACAGTCATCTTACATAAATGGCTGTCCCCCCCTGCCAAAAACAAAACAAAAAACTATTTACTCACTATTCAGAACTGCTCAGCCTGAGTCTAAACTCGTGTCATTGTAACAGCCATATTGAGGAAAACAGAAAATAATTTCTGTTTAGGAAAGTCATGAATGAAACGTGCTCTGGCATAGCTTGGGACAATATAAGCCAAGAGACTCATTTCCACCACAGCTCCAAATGTCCCCTTCCCGTGCACCTTGAATATTTCCAGCCGTGCCAAATAAAACTGTTCCAGGTGCACCAATGAAAGGAGCGGGCCCGCGTCCTCCTCAAAGTGGGGCCAAGGGCTGTTAAGTGAGAGGCGTGAATTCATGTGGCTTTGTAATGGCTCAGAGAGTAGTGGCCAGTGGCCCATGTGAAGGTTGACTGCCCTCTCTCACAATACCTAATGGTGTTTTATTGACAGGTGTCTGCTAACCATTACAACATATGGCAGATTCATTCTGTCTCATAACATTACGCAGAGACAAGGAAAAAGAGTGCAAAATGGATTAAAATACAGATAGACTGTCATGATATAGGAAAAGACATGTTATCTGTTATGATCAAGAAGTATAGCAAGCAACCCTATAATAAATCATAGTACAGAAGAATACTATCATATACACACTACTATCGTTTGTCATGAGGTGCATGAGCTGTACTGACTGCACACAGCACATGCGCCTCATGGCAAACGAGGAAGTAACTTTGGTTACTCTTTGTTAGTTCGGTTATTCTTTGTTAGTTCTCGGTGTGTGGATTTACTTCGAAAATGACCCTATCCAGACCGGCTGCACTTTTCTAAGACCAAACTGAACAGAATCTTTCCTTCTGTCTCTGTTCTCTGTGACAAATGTAAATCAGGGGATGGGACCCTGGGTCATCTATTCTGGTTTTGCCCTAAACTCAAACATTTCTGGGAGCGTATTTTTCAGTTGTACAGTGAAATATATAGTACAGATTTCATTCCAGACGGTCTTGATGTGATACTGGGTTGCTCTGAACACTCTTTGACTCTTCCTCGAGCCTTACAACAAGCACTCATGTTCGGTATGGTCATAGCAAAAAGGGTTATTCTGAGAGAGTGGAAATCAGTTTCCCCTCCTTGTTTCAAGAAGTGGTTAAATGACATGGTGTCCTGTCTATATCTTGAAGAAATTCGGTATACTCTGTCCAACACTCACCATAAGTTTCTCAGAATATGGGGACCATTTATTGAACATGTTAAAAATGAGAGGAGGAGTCAACCTGTGGCTTAATTTTGCTCTGTTTTGTACTGAAAGTTGAACTGCTGGGATTTAATCTAACCTGAACTTTCCTACCCGGTCTCTGGACTTTCCTCGACTCTGCACGGATTTTTGGTTCTGTGGACTCATTCTCTGGTCTTCAACAAATCTGTGGACAAACTGGACTTTGCACTACTCTATGGACTGATATGCATATGAGCACTTTTTTGATATGGCAGTTGTCTTGTTGTTTGTTTTTTTGTTTTCCTTGTCTTGTCTTCTGTCTGATTTTGTTGTGTTAAACTCAAACATGCTATAAATAAAATACATAAAAAAAGAAAATGACCCTATCCAGTAACTTTGGATTATTATTTCATGGCGTGGTGATTACACGAGTCACAACATGTACATGTGAGGGTTTCTGGCGCTGTTGGAATGTGTATTTTGGGTGACTGAACGGGGGTAGGCAGCGGTACCATAGACTGCCATTCAGGGCCGGCGCCAGGATGAAATGACTGAGGGGGCTGTTATAACTGGCGAGGGGGCTGATTTTTTTTTTTTTTTTTTTTTTTTTTTTAATATGATATTTTTATATCGTAAAACATAGGTTATATACCCGCTATGCCTATTTCTGGACTTTTTAACCATAATAACCTCTGAAAAGCGCAATAACAACACAAGAAAGACTACTATTCATAATCAAATAAAACATTTATTTCACAGCAGCAGATTAAGGCATTAATAGAGGTTCAAGGGTTCATAGGTTCAAATTTAATAAATAGCTACATCTCTGACACCTTGTGACAACCAAAGCACAGCAGCGCTTCCCTGCCAATTCTGAAACAACAGAGCTATGTTTACAGGGGGTAGCCTACATCAACTTAAACTGATCAAATTTGATGAAGACTGCAGAAACAGCAGCCTAAACATGTCAGGTACAAACATTGCCTAACTGGCCTTTATAGATTAACTATTCTTAAAAAAAAAGAAAAAAAAAAGTTTTTTTTTTTTTTTTTTTTTTTTTCCAAGTGAGGGGGCCGAAAATTGAACTGAGGGGGCTAAGCCCCCTTAGGCCCCCTCGTGGCGCCGGGCCTGCTGCCATTGTCGTGCTAAGCTAAGTAGCAGCGAGCTCTCTACCGATGTTTGTAGTGCACACAGAACTCGTGAAGATAAAGGCATCCACATACTAGCTTTACAATACAGCAAATGGCCTAAACTCTCAAAATGTTGGTGTATCCCTTTAAAGAATTTAGAATATAAAATATTTGGGATTTTCTTTTCTTTTTTGTAACAGCATGAATCCATTTGTATATTGCATAGTTTTGGTGTCTTTACTATTAGAAATAAAGAAAAATGTGTGTGTCCAAACACAGTACTGTATATCTGCGTACAGGAGGGAGATCGACCATCTGGTGACTTGGTGTAGTCAAAACAACCTGGAGCTCAATGCTCAAAAGACAGTGGAGATGGTTGTGGACTACAGGAGGAACACAGCCCTCCCCTCCCCCATCACCCTGGGTGACTCCCCATTTAACACTGTCCTTCCGCTTCCTGGGGTCAATCAACAGCCAGGAGCTGAAATGGGAGCTGAAAATCAGAGCTCACACGAAGGCACACCAGAGGACTTGTACTTCCTGCGGCAGCTGAAGAAATTCAAAGTGCCAAAGGCAACGATGGTGCTCTTCTACACCTCCATCATTGAGTCCATCCTCACCCCTTCCATCACTGTCTGGTACGCTGCTGCTACTCTCAAGGACATCAGCAGATTGCAGCGTATCATCTGCTGTGCTGAAAAGGTGATCGGGTGCAACCTGCCATCCCTTCAGGATCTGCACACTGCCAGAACGCTGAAGCGGTCTCAGAAAATCATGGCCGACCCCTCGCACCCCAGTCTTTGAAACACTCCCCCTTGGTAAGAGACTGAGGTCCGTCAAGACCAAAAGCTCTCGTCACAAGAACAGCTTCTTCTCAGCTGCCATCAGCCTCATCAACAAGGCCCGAAAGTCCCCTCTACCACCCCCCAATATCCCCCGAGCACAGCCGGCACAACAACAGAACAGAATCCCCCCACTGACATGAACCATACCGCTGCCCCTGTCATCTTAAAGCCATCTTCTGACTTTTTTTGTCTTTGTCTTTTTTTGTCTTCTGACTATTGATGCGTATGTAATCTGAATACGTACTGTAGCAATAAAAGTTATTCTGATTCTGCTGTTTATGGTGGGGGGGGGGGGGGGGGGGATCATGCAGCTACTACAGTTGAAAAATGATGCCAAATAAAATCGTAGAGTAATACAACCTGAGATAAAATAGTTCCTAAAGTGCAATGTTGCTATAAAGTCACTATTGAGTAGCCTACCACAGACTCATAAATGTCTGTTTATGATTAATATAGGATGGTGATTTTCCTTGAGGGATAAAATGGTGCGGAGACATGGTGAGTTAATATTTGGAGAGACTTGAAACCTCAGCTCTAAGTCTAGGTTGTAGCAAGGACCATGTTAGATGTATGAGCACCATACTGTACCATATTTTCAAATATAGCAAAGTTTATGGGGGAGTTTATAGTAAAATCCAAAACTGCAGTATGGTTTAGCAGTGTGACAGGGACCATAAAGTAGACTTTATTGTGGGAGGCTACACAGAAGCCTGTGTGTCTAGAACAGGACTCATAACCAACAGATCACAACAGCGCACAGCTCCTTCTTCAATCTGGGGTTCCTTTGTGAAGCCCTAACAAAGTCCAGGTCCCAAGGAGTGGAGCTTTCTGTCCAAGGTTCATCAGCGCTGGTAAGCTGAAACCCGAGCAGAGGGAAAAAGGGCACCTCCTCGTATGGAAAGGTTTAGGTGAGCGGTAAACTCCTTTTTACGGAACTGATGAGAAACACCTGGGCGTCTGAGCGGCAACATCAGCCAGACAAATCAAAGCCAGAATAGATTATCGGGGGCGAGGGCGGCACAAATCAAGGCCTGATCGCACGATCCAGAACTGAAGGGCTGATGTTCGGAATGAAACCGCAAAGATGCCATCAGCGACAGAACCCAGAAGAAAGGACGGACAACATGAAACTGAACACATTAATCAAATACTTGGTAGTAAACACTGAATAAACAAATTGAAGTCTGAGTAAAGACTCAAGATCCAAGTTCTAAACCGCAAAGAACTTAACTCACAGGCGAAGCAGTACGCAACACACTCCTATAGTAATTAAAAGAGGCCCGGGCCGGGAACAAAACACACAATCAAGCCACTTCCAAAAGAATCTGCACAGGCTACTCGCATCATTTCATCTATGTGTGTGTTTCTCCCCCCTTCTGTCTCTTTTGATTGTGTCATAAATCATTTAGCGTGGGGCACTGGGTTCTTTCTGTGCTTTCGCACTGCCATGTTTGATTGAAGTCATTATGAGTTGCTCTGTTCAAAACAATCAGATGAGGGGTGAGGAAATGCAAAAGGGTTGGAACTCGACTAATCCTTGGCCAGCGTTTACAACCCCGTCTTCCTCCGCGTGAAAAGGTCACAAAAGCAATTTGGGTAAAAGCGAGGCTTCCAAGTGCCACAGGCGATTTCAGCTTACTGCCCTAAAGTTGCGAGCTATTTTTTAAATGTAACCAGAGAGAGGAGAAATATTTCTTAATTCGTGCTGTCTTCATGAAAAAACAAAAACAAATTAGACTTCAACCAAGAGCGACCAATCTCGATTTTCTCAATTGCACATCGACTGAAAATAATTACATTTTGGATAATCACAAGGGCTTGATGTTTCAATTTCCTCTTTGTGGGGAAGACGCGGCTGTTTTGGCGAACACGATGCGAACGGAAATGAAACACAAATGTCTCTCAGCCTGTGGTCCGAGGTCGTGTGCAAGGAGGTCCATTATGAAAAGCACCCTTCCTTGTGTGCCCCCTCGCTGCTAATGTGTGTATGCACGTCTTTAGACTTTGACAATGGTCAAAGTAGCAGAAGGTTTCTAGCAGAAGTTAGCTACTTCATTTTAAAGCATGACTGCCCCCATACGTGTATGCTCTTATGTGTCTGTCTGCTGTTTCTGCTCATGTGTGCTGGGCCTGGCATCAGGACTAATAGGGCTGTCAGATGAGATGCTGCTGAGAGCAGTTGTCATAGCCCAATGTCCAAACTGGCAGCATTCACTTTCCACTTGCAGTCTCTGGAGAGAGTTTGACCTGAGTGGACTTACCGCAATGTGCTTTCACACTGCCCAGTTGCCCATCTAACCCTGCACTCACACGGACGCACGTACGGACACATGCACGTGCGCACCCACGCACGCACGCACACACACACACACACACACAGTCACAACACACACATGCACGCACGCACGCGCACGCACACATACACACACACACACACACACACACACACACACACACACACACACACACACACACACACACACACACACACACACACACACACACAGTCACTACAACCCAAATGGCAACCAGATTCTGTTACTAAAACCAACACAGATAGAGTAAAGCTTTCATATTTGAAACAAATTAAAAGTGATAACCACTCTCTCTCTCTCTCTCTCTCTCTCTCTCTCTCTCTCTAAAAAAACAATATTGTGTTATTCCTATCACCCAGGAGTTCAGTGTAGATTTATGAACAAGTGAACCTCTAAAAGAATAAAGCCAAAACTCAAATATACGACTTCAACTAGAAACCCTTACTGGAGCTGCTATTTTGGAAGACTTTGGGGACACTGTGCAGGTGGTTTTACATGCAGATGGGCACATTTTCTGCTTCATAAATGCTAGCAGGCAGGTTTGGACATGTATCTCAAACGAAAAATTTAGAGGTCCACAAAGATGGTTTGCCTTAATGTAACAGCAAATACTGACTTTCACTGCTGTCGATTTTAAGGTGTATTTCCTTTTTAAATAGACACTGTGCATTTAAAGTAGCAGATATATTTACAGTATATAACGTAATATAACATGTAATAATAACATATCTGAATGTGACAGAATATTTCTTCTTCTTTCCAAAGCTCAGGCACACGGAGAGCGCAAACCTCCTTCAAATGCTCCAACTTTCTGTAACACCCAAACACATCATTCATAGCACTTAAATCCAAGTTGAATTGATTTCTTGCTTACACCAAATTTCATGGAAATGTGTTTGCTGGTTTCTGAGATATCCTGCTGACAGACTAACGGGGCAAAAAAAGAAAGAGAAAAAGCCTGCTTGGTGAAGCTAACTGACATTATGAGAAGTTGAGTAATCTTAAGATTCTGCCTGTTAACTTCAGATTTCTTTGTGTCAAAGTGTCAAGTGGAAAGAAAATGTCATCCAGGTTATAATTAGAGTTATGTTCTTGGAACCACTATAGGTTATCGGACTTTCTGCAGAAAATGTCAGAACGACAATGGCTCTTCCTGCACAAGATCAGTTGGCCTACAACACACGCACACCAGACTCTGAGCTCTGAAATGCAGAAACACTGGGCATGTACTGGGCATAGGCGTGCCACATGCCAAAGCAAGCACTAAAATGTGGGGATAGATGGCATTTTCCTATCGTCAGCAGCGTGCAATTACTTTGCGCTAAGAGCTTTGAAAAGCACCTCTAAGGCGATAAAACACTTGTTGCGCTTGAGCGCACATAATCTCCGCGCTGCGCAGCGCAGAACGTCATTACACATGGACGTGCCACGCCAGGACATCAAATTCTGCTGCTAAAATTGGGTAACCAGCAGATTATTCGGTGAGGCAATCAACTATAATTCACTGAGAAACTTTTATCACATCGCAAGGATGGGTTATGGTAAATTAATTGAGAAAACTTGTACATTGTAGCCTACTTGCAATAGGCTATTCACCTTCACCTGCTATAACCAGGAGGGTCGTTGGCATCACAGCCGATCTGTCAGAAGCTCTCTCCATCTCTCTCTGTCCTCAGCGGCAGCTCAGTGTTTCACCGAGTCCACTGTAAATCCTCCAATCTTTTCTTTTGTCTCCGCCGTTTACCCACTGCAAACACGTTTCTATTGTCCCACCCCAGTCAACAAAATAACCCGAATTGCATCAAAACTCAGATGTTTTTAACAGGTATATGATGTGATGGTGTCGTTTTGAGATAGGGATAATATACAGTCAATAGGCCTACACCTATCCAAATTACACATGGGGAGAATGACTGCAAGACTGCAAGACGGGAATCTGGTTTGATTGATCTAATGCCCAGGCATTGCCAGGCAGGCCACACCTGTGAATAATTCTGGTGGTTAAAGGAACACTCTGCCCATTTTCAACCAGCTTTGTATCATTAGAACATCAGTAGTACCGTAAATTCCGGACTATAAGCCGCACCTTTTTTCCCGTTTTTTGGGCTTTTTTGGCCCCTGCGGCTTATATAACGGTGCGGCTTATCTATGGATTTTTTCCCAAAAAAAAAAAAAAAAAAAAAAAAAATCTCTCTTTTTTAGCACTCTTTCTAACTATAAATCCACTTCTGTTTTAATTTCCTCTCTTGCCCTCTTTTCACCACACTGTATGACACTGTATGACACTGTATGACACTGTATGACACTGTGTGCACTGTAAATAACAACACAGGTGGTGTTGTGTTATGTTGTTTTGTTGAAATGTTAATAAATGTGAGCTTCCTCAAACAGCCAACACCTTACATATGGTAATTAAACATTAAAACACAAAAAAAAAAAAAAAAAAAAAAAAAAAAAAAATACCATTAACACATTCACTGCCAACAACGTATGAACACGTTTTCAGAATCCAGCTGTTCCCTGCCAACAACGTGTTTACACGTTTTTGGCATCGATTTTTTTTTTTTGACGGTGGGTTGTGCATCTAAGCCTTTTACATCTCTTATATAATTATTGGAGCCACCGAACGTTTACAACCCATTCCACCGACCCACTAAGTGGCAACAGTGCTCTCCTGGCTAGAGAAAGGAAAGCATTTTTTTAACTTGTCAAGCCATTCTCAGCCCAGCCATTCTCCTTTTCGCGCTGATTGCTGGCGATGCGGGATTGCAAATTTACATAATAGATTCAGCCGATCTACTATGATCGGGTGATAGATTACAGGTGGAGGAACACACTTTGAAACACGCAGCATAAATATGACCAGAATCGCAAAAGCTTCTCTCAACCAAAACTCCAAACGAGCGAGTCCATCCCGACTTCCTCAAACAGCGGCCCAGACATGCAGGCACAGGAGAGCAGCAAAGCACTGACTGGTGACAAGCTTGTCCGCCCACGGAGGGCGGAGTTGAAGCAACTCGAGAGGGAGGGAGAGAGAGAGAGAGAGAGAGAGAGAGAGAGGGAGGGAGAGCGAGAGGGAGGGAGAGAGAGAGAGAGAGCGAGAGGGGGAGGGAGAGAGAGAGAGAGAGAGCCAAAAATGAATGGTTAAAGTGACAGTTCCATCCAATTTCACAAAAAGCCGTTTATCTCTGAATATTCTTTTTCACGCTAAAACCATGCTGTATTCAACTGCTAATGCTTACATAACTACTAACTCTACAAACTAACTCTTTTAGACAGAGAAAGTACACATTCTATTAGTACTTTTGAGATATTGTATGTTCACAAACTCCAAGCTGAAACGAATCCTCGGCTCTTATAAAATGAGCCATAATCCTCAAAAAACGGCTTGGCAGAAGCTACCTACAGCAAAAAAAAACGTCTGGCAGTCAATGTGTTAAAACACCCGTGGCTTATAGTCCGGTGCGGCTTATATAAGAAAAAAATAGTCAACTTTGCAGGTGCGGCTTATACACCGGTGCGGCTTATAGTCCGTAAATTCCGGACTATAAGCCGCACCGGTGTATAAGCCGCACCTGCAAAGTTGACTATTTTTTTCTTATATAAGCCGCACCGGACTATAAGCCGCAGGTGTTTTAACACATTGACTGCCAGCCCTTTTTTCAATGCTGTAGGTAGGTTCTGCCAGTTTTTTTTTTGAGGATTCTGGCTCATTTTACAAGAGCCGAGGATTCTTTTCTGTTAAGACTTCGTGAACACCAATCATCTAAAAAGAACTAATAGAATGTGTGCTTTCTCTGTCTAAAAGAGTTAGTTTGTAGAGTTAGTAGTTATGTAAGCATTAGCAGTTGAATACAGCATGGTTTCAGCGTCAGAAAAATTATTCAGAGATAAACGGCTTTTTGTGAAATTCGATAGAACAGTCACTTTAACCATTCATTTTTGGCATCAGTAAGAGTCAGACATCTAAACAATAGTTTTGAACAGTAATTTCCTCCATAACAGCAGGAAACCCCCCTCTCCAGCGGGCGTGTCACAACGAAGTTGCTGCTGCCTGGCTGCTGCCTGTTTGCGCGGTGCCGCTGTTTGAGGAAGTCTGGGTGGACTCGCTCGTTTCGTGGAGTTTTGGTTGAGAGCTTTGATGCGATTCTGGTCATATTTATGCTGCGTGTTTCAAAGTGTGCATCCAATCTATTCTTGGAACCCCCCACCGTTGCCACCGCTGTGCATCAGCGTGAAAGTGAAAGCGTTTTCGGCATCAATTTTACAGTATGAGAACGGCTTCCTCGCGCTTATCCGTCCAGTTTTGGGTCGCCTCTTTCTACTGTGGAGAGACATGTCGACACTCAGTGGGTCGGTAAAATAGATTATACACATTCAATACCTCCAATTCTGGTGTAGGAGACGTAAAAGGGGTTGATCGATGTCCCACCGTCAAAAAAAAAAAATGTTTATGTAAGCCGAGATATCTCGTCCTTGGCACTCAACGGTTGGATTATGTAAGCCGAGATATCTCGTCCTTGGCACTCAACGTGTTAATGGTATTTTTTTATTTTTTTTTATTGTGTTTTAATGTTTAATTACCATATGTAAGGGTTCATGCACAGAGGGGATTGTCGGGAAAGAGATGGCTGTTTGAGGAAGCTCCCATTTATTAACATTTCAACAAAACAACATAACACAACACCACCTGTGTTGTTTTTTACAGTGCACACAGTGTCATACAGTGTCATACAGTGTGGTGAAAAGAGGGCAAGAGAGGAAATTAAAACTTATTATAGTTATATAGGATTTATAGTTAGAAAGAGTGCTAAAAAAGAGAGATTTTTTTTTTTTTTTTTTTTTGAAAAAATCCATAGATAAGCCGCACCGTTATATAAGCCGCAGGGGCCAAAAAAGGCCAAAAAACGGGAAAAAAGGTGCGGCTTATAGTCCGGAATTTACGGTATATCAGAAAACTGTAAACTGTTTTGAAGTCTGTCATTTAATTTGACAGTTATTGAGTGTTAAAGTGTGGACCAGTGACATCACTGGTCCACACTAACTCGAATTTTAACTCAAATCAACTCTCAATAACTGTCAAACTAGATGAATGATGAATAGTTTGACAGTTATTGAGAGTTGATTTGAGTTAATGAGTTATTAATTTGAGTTAGTGTGGACCAGTGATGTCACTGGTCCACACTTTAACACTCAATAACTGTCAAATTAAATGACAGACTTCAAAACAGTTTACAGTTTTCTGATACATGTATACTACTGATGTTCTAATGATACAAAGCTGGTTGAAAATGGGCGGAGTGTTCCTTTAACACCGCCCATATCCCGTTTGCGCCGTGCATAAATGATTTGACATGCCTCTAATCTGCGTTTGCGCCCGTTGTTGTGACGAGTTATGCTTCCCCGCAAGTAATTGCATCGCCACTATATTTTGGGGCTGTTTTAACTTAAAGTGTAACTTACCCCCAAAACACTTTTTTTCAGCTTTTAACCAATATATATGCCTTTGGGGGTGGTGTGTGAAGAATTCTGGTCAAAATTTCCACATTTGAGACCAAACTGTTGCCATTGTACCATTTGTATCATTTTCAGCAGCATAAGTTCCCTCTATGGGTTGAACACTGCTTTTTTTTGTGCCCTCAAATGAATGGGATATTTGGTACATCCTGATGTCACGGTGGGTTTAGCACGCGCCCCACTCATGTGAAAAATTGTTTTTTCCCCATTGATTATTACTGTAGTTCACGCGGCGCGAGCCCTTTAAGAGCAATGCATCCATGGGTAATGCCTATTGTGGCTAATGTTAGCCGCTAGTTAGTTATGTTACATGGCAGTAAAACGCCACTAAATGACCAAATTGATAGAACTTTTAACCATTTCAAGTAACACTGTTTCCATACGGATCACCAGCGTTAGTTTGTTGTTTATAACGTGGCTATATTCATAACGTTTTATATCTCGGATGCGTTATTTCGAATCCCACATAGGTTACGCCAAACCCCACATAGGTTACACCTCGAATCCCACATAGGTTACGCTAAAACCCACATAGGTTACGCCTCGAATCCCACATAAGTTACGCTAAAACCACCACTGCAAAGCGTGTGGGTTTCAGGACGAAACAGTCTCGAGCCACTATCGTCATCTTTAGAGCACAATCTTCCTGGAATGCAAGTTTAACTAAACAGTTACATGTCCTCTGCATTCTACATAAAATTAAGATATTGTTTTATTTTGTATGTTACATACTTATTGGCCAAGATATGTTACTGTTATGGGGGAGGAATTCTGCCAGGTAAGGAGCGGAGTGTGGGCA